>NC_038250.2:20967364-21253727 GCF_000004515.6 Glycine max
GCTCTTTCTTATGAAACGCTAGCATATTAGAAGACCTATTCGCTAATGTGGTACAAATGTTTACAAGTGAGGTCTATTGACTCCTTAACCACTTTAAGCCAGCATTTCAGAGTGTAATATGCAACCAATCATCCTCACCACACAACATCCGTCCCCTTAGTCAATATGTGCTAAGCTCACTACGAGTCCTTGCGATCATTCATGGAGTGATACACAACCATCTCCTTCAAAATTAGAGACCATGACCCTGATGTCGCACTACATTCCATGATCACAACACTAAAGCTAGAGCCCTTCATTGACAGCCTCTTCCGAACACAACCTAAGGATTTGGATGAGCTTTGGGTGAGGGCAGTAGGATACATCTAGGTGGAAGAATTATTCACTTTCTGCCATCAAATCTGTCATGGATACCAGAAAAAGGATGATTAAAGCAAGGATAGAGTCAAGCACATTCTAGAAAAATACTTCAAAAAACCCGAGACTCTACCATTAACATTATTTTTAGGAGTCATAGGCTAAAAGTAGCATTAAAAGAATGAACCTATCTCGAAAAACAATTGCCCTTTCCAAATGAGATGATTGTATCTCATCCAACTTGTGTTCAACATAAGTCTCCAAATTTGAAGGCTCTATAGAGATTCCAAACATTTTCCCTTGCTTCCCAGGGATATCTCTCCTGGATACCACTACACTTTCACTAGCCACATCGTGAAGACCAATTTCAAATTTAAGAGGAACTCCCTAAAATATGAAGAATTAACTTATATAAATATATATTAGATACTCAAAATAGGATAAGATCCCGTAGCAGGAGACAAAGCAATGCTATTTATTTATTTTTTAAGTTAAATTCAGAATTTACCTACATCCAATGCACCATCATATTGGCCCCGACCAATCTTTGCAAGCATTTGCAAGTTGAATTCAAATTTTTTTAACTTCAAGGATGCGATGGTGATTATTCGGAGAGTTAAGATCGTAAGTGTTGAGACTTTTGGCAAGCGTACCAATTTTCGTTGTAGGTTTCACATTTATAAAAGAGTTCATCTCTATATGTACTGGAGTTTAGTTAATGCATTCGGATAAAGATAAATCAATTTAATAGTTATGTAAAAATTTAATTGAATGTCATTGGTTTTGGTTTGATTAACTAAAGACAACTTAAAGCAAAAGAAAAGTAAAAATAACAGATTTACAAAAATACGGAAAATATGGAAATAACAGAATTTAGTGCGTTGAAAATACGTAAATTATGGAAATAATAATTTAAGAAAACATATGATTTGATTTCATTGTTCATACCCTTAGTATCATAATAAGATTAACATGTATGAATTATTTTTTAACATTACTGATGCACACATAATTATCCTAGGTTGATTCGTTGCACTTGGAACCTAAGAATACTTACTAAATATCGATCCCTCGCATATGCAGTAAATATCCCAACATTACAATTATATTCTCATGCTTTTTGAAATCAAAATATTATACTCTATTCCTTGCAACGCAAAGTAAAGAGTAAAATCATTCAGTTCAAATTCTAAGATTACTTTCTAGTCTCATTTAAAATCCACTTGCACGACACTAGTGATCAAATAGAATCAAGCATTATGAGTAGAATGAAATTACCAATAATGAGTAGAAAATAGTAATACATATATAATATCAAAAGGGAAACATATGGGTACAAAGATTACATCCAATCCTTAAGAAAAACTAACCCATCATTGTGCAGAGCATAAGACTAACAAAAAAAATGACGAAGGAAGTGATCCACGGTCACAACTCTACAGTGCCTCGACTCCACTTTTTCTCTTCTTCTTCTCTTTTTTCATTTTTTTCTCTGGTTTCAGGCTGTTGGATTCATTTTTCCTCTTCCCTTGCATGGATATTTATAGAAAAAGCCATTTAGTGCAGGGGAAACTTGCCCAAGGGAGCTTCTTGCTTAGGGCAGAAGCTATCAGCTCGCCCAGGCGAGTGGCTTACTTAGGGCTGAAGTTTTCTCTTAGCCCAGGTGAGCTGGATGCTAGTCGAGGCAAATTTAGGGTCAGAAATCTTCATGAAAAGACCTTTTTGCCCTTCCTTTTAGCTTTGTTTCTGGATCTAACAAACAATCATCAAAACCTACAAAATCATGGATGAACCTTTCATATTTAAACAACAATATTGGTAAATGTACAATATATAGTTACAACTAGTTTTAAGGGTAGTTTATAAGAAAACTATTACAATTAAAGGGTAATGCTAACAATTTAATGCCAAAAATAACTGAAATTTTGCACTTATCAATAAGCCCATTATATAACCTCCTACTAAACTTATGAATCATAATCCAATTCATCTAACACCATTAATTGGTAACTTCTAGAGTGTATAAAGAAATATACTATCACTTTACAACATAGTTTCAACCAACCTTTTTAGTTGACTGGAGACTAGGAGATGTCTGAGTGATAGTACTTTTCAAATATCTTGTATCCCAAAACATCAACACATCGAAATAAACCAATTGCTTAGTAAAAGCAATTAATACAAGTAAAAATATTAGAAATTAGATGCTTACTTCAATAGGTAATTTTTCCAACTAACCTATCCACTGCCCCAACAGTGGCTATAGAAACCTGGTACTTGAGACAAAGAACAAATGTAATGCTCATTGAAGCAGCCTGACAAATAGAAATTGTCAAAAAAGTTTGGTTTAGCGAAATATGAAGAAACCTTAATCCAACAGAGACAAACCTTTCCTTTCCTAGTTCATCTTGTTTGAGAGTAACAAATGATAAAAAAAGATTTTGTAAATTAAAAATAAACTTACAAACTAATCATTAACAAATCAAGAAAACAATTATTACAGGAGTTTTACAAATAAAAATAGTCACTTACCATATGCTAACTTCTCCACACCCATTCTTAGCAGTGGACTTGCATCTCAAGTCCCAAATATGAAAGGATCCATCCCTAGAACTAGAGAAAATAATATCTGAAAATTTGGGGATAAAATGAATATTAATAGCTTAATAAATCACGCTGTAATTATAGGAAAAATATTTCGTAGTATAAGCATAAATGTGGGTAAAATGAATCATCACCAGAATTAGTTGGATGAGAACACATAGATTTCACACTTCTTGTGTGTCTAGTGAACACTCCAAGACACTTCTATTCTTAGGAACACTAGCTTTGTCACTAAGATCTTTGTCAAGCACACTAACTAGAACAAGAACACTACTATAGAAAACATTATAAGTCGTCAAGCTAATAGAATTGAAGAGGCTAGTTCCAGAGACACCTAAAATAAACAAAAAACTAAAAATGCAATCATCAGTTCATTGAAAAATTTAGAATATATCTATATAAAGAAATTGGATACCCATCTAGCATTAGATCATTCATAATCATTAACAATAACCACAAAAGAATAAAGAGAAAGGAAAAGCAACAAACATTTTTTCTTTCTTTTTCTATTCTGGGCTACATGTGGGTGTTTTTGTGTAATTTATGGTAAACAACTATGCAAGCCTTTCTGGCAGGGGCATCTATATTCAAAATAATTGGTTGCCTATCAGGTAAAGAGAAAGCCATTGTTCAATGAAACTCACAAGATTTGGATGAAACATATCAATAGGGACTTAGAGAATGAATATCGAGAAAGAAATGTTGTATGGTTGTAAGAGTAGCGGCCAGACACTAAAATTATTCTCTTCAGGAATCCAAATTTTGAAAATTAACAAAACAATCATAACATCAGAGAGATGAAATCTTCCAGTCATAAGCAACTAATTAAACACTGAGAAACACCAATCTGCATTATATAATTCCAACCATTGAAAAAGATTTAACTTTCATAAGAGACTTTAAACAAATTATGGTTGTTAAAAATAACAAGGAAAAGTTATTGATAAAGGTTTAGATATAAAATAGCATTAGAAATTGAACTATATATGAGAAATATTTGACAATTTCAAATGGGAGAAACATACGTTACTTAGGGAATAGTGCAAAAGAACTAGCATACACATCATGATATCACCTGCAAAGGGCCTAAAAAGGCTTGCTTCTAATATTATAATCAGTTGCCACTACTAGAAATTATGCTTTTTATATCGGTTATTTATGACTTTCAACATTTGTTATTAACCGATGTTGAAAGTATTATCGTTAAAAAAACCGATGCTAACGTAAAAATGACAACATCGATTATTTAAATAACTGATGTTATATAATAAGAATTACACCAAAGAAAGGTATCAATATTCATAACAGCGTTGGCAGGTAACATCGGTTTTACTAAAAAACTAATGTTAACTTATACGTTAACATTAGTTTTTGTAGAAAACCGATGTTAACTTCCAAAACGTTAACATTGGTTTTATACAAAGACCGATGTTAACTTCCAAAACGTTAACATTGGTTTTATACAAAGACCAATGTTAACTTCCAACGTTAACATCGATTTTACTAAAAAACCGATGTTAACTTCTAAAATGTTAACATTGGTTTTATACAAAGACCGATGTTAACTTCCAATGTTAACATCGGTTTTACTAAAAAACTGATGTTAACTTCCAAAATGTTAACATCGGTTTTATACAAAAACTGATGTTAACTTTCAACGTTAACATCAGTTTTACTAAAAAATCGATGTTAACTTATATGTTAACATAAGTTTTTCTAGAAAACTGATGTTAACTTCGAAAACGTTAACATCGGTTTTTAACAAAAACCAATGTTATCTAACAACGTTAACATTGGTTTATTCAAAAACTGATGTTAATGTTGGCGGTTAACATCAGTTTTTTGAAAAACCGATGTTTTTTGTTTAGATTAACATCGGTTTTTTTAAAAACCGATGTTGTTATTAGGAATTTTTTTTAATACAATGTCAATTTTTTCAATAAACCCAAAAATTAACCTACAAATTTGAAATCAGACCACACAACACAACATATATCATTTGCATTCTGCTTTGAAACAGTTTTTAGCAGAAAGCTAGCTAATAAACTATCAATTGTAAAAACTCAATTGATAACTATCAATAAAGAATTTATTAATAACTATCAATAAAGAATATGCAATGTTAAATGGAAACATCAATTGTAAAAAATGTAAACAAGCTAGTAAACTAATTAAGTAAACTAAAATTACAAAGTTCCCTAACATCCTAAGTTTGATTTCTAACTTTGAGATAATACTTTGCCCACTGGATGCGAAGCGCCTTCAATCTCTCTACTTCCAATGGTCTAACATCATCAAAATATTGCATGATAAAATAAAACATAAGTTAATAATGTAATACCAATCATAACAAAATCAAATTATTTTGAAATAAGCAATTACCGTTTCCCAATTATTCTTGAAACTTCCTAAGATTATAGTAGACATCTAGTGCATCAAGGAATAGCCACACTCAGTGCTTCCTTTTTGTCTATTGCACTAAATACATAATGAAATTTAGATATTAATCGTTAACTAAAAATTATTGTACACACACATAAAATATATATAAGTAAAAGCTTTCTTTAAATCACTTACCTTAACAACAATCCACCTAGCACCAGCCTTGGATTTAGGTTGTGGAGTATCGTCAAGTCGTTTCAAAGCACTGCTGAATACAGGGAACATTAAAATATTGATGTTGCTGAGTAATGATAATGCAAATGTATTGAAAAACATCACTGACCTGTTAATTATTCCTTTAAGGTAGTTGTTTGTCCTATTATGCAAGGAACAAAACCAGACAACAAGATTTTCCTTAGGCAATATGACAACCATTTGCCAGTGTGCATTGCAGTGGAGACCAATATAGGTTATTGTAGTATTTGACATTATTTAAATTCATTTGTTCTGTTTAACTTACCCATTTTGGTAGGCTCCTAGGTAGACATCCCGTTTTGAATTCTGCATCCAGTTCTTCATGTAACTTTCTCAATCAAATAGCGATTGCCCAGAT
This sequence comes from Glycine max, assembly GCF_000004515.6. Classification (NCBI taxonomy): domain Eukaryota; kingdom Viridiplantae; phylum Streptophyta; class Magnoliopsida; order Fabales; family Fabaceae; genus Glycine; species Glycine max. Next base: position 20,973,321 of record NC_038250.2, read on the forward strand.
CTCTGGATGGACTATGGCTCGAGGAATCCATACACATCGGAATTCCTTGCTCACATACTTGTCTCAGTCAGATTCCTATTGTTGTTAACACAAAGTAAATTATGTATGAATTTAAAGCAATAACTTAGGTAATTAACAATAATCTAAATTGACTTACTGAATCCACAACTGTATGATAGAGATGCTGAGACATTAACCACCGTGTCTATTTTAGGCAGATCTTCATTCTTTATGTACAAGGGAAAGTCTTCATTAAACACCACAAACATGGTAGCATCCCACATAACCTGCAACGACTTCAAAAATAGCTGTGGGATGGTCAATGTCATCAGATATAGGGGATCATCGACCTCATGATTCAATCTATCTATAGGTTTTGATGGTCTCACAGCTCCCACTTTATCCAAGTGCCAACCCCACTAAAATAACCTTGTCAGTGGGTACAGGAATGGGAGCATCTGCACCTTTAACCTCCTCAACACTGACCTTCACTTGATCATGCAACAAAGGGATGTTGTGAACGGTTGTGAATCCCTCATAAACTCTTCCTAGGGCAACCAGGCGGGGAGGATTTTCTTCGATGTACAACCGCATTTGTCTGAGTCACTCGTGTCTGGATCGTTCCCTGAGGGATCAACACAACTCTTTTTTGTGCTGACCTGAGCAGTTAAGGGACCAACCTCAGGCTCCAGAGGCAGTGCAAGTCCTTGTGATTGCATCTATGACTGAAGCTGGGACTGCATCTGACTGAAGGATAACATCAGCTGTTGAGTCACTTTTTCTGTGATCAACTCCTCCAACTAGTCCCTGATCTGTTGAGTCAACTGCTCTAGTTCTTTGGGAGCCATAAAGGAAGAAGTTTAGGAGGTTCGTGGAGCTATTCCAAAGTATTACTTGATTGTCACACTGGGTCCAACAGTACGCACACGACCAGGGTGTTCTGGTCGCCCAATGGCAGCAGTCCAGATATCCTGACGTCCATGGGGGACAAAGGAACCCTGTGACGCTTGCTCTTCCAATGAATCCTATACAAAACACATTTATTTGTTCAGTCAACCACACAATAAACATAAATAATTAAAGTTATTAATTGCAAGTGACTTACAATTGTAGAAGTAAAGCTTCATGGTGAATGTGATTCAAAGGTGTTTTGATGATAACAATGATGACAACAAAAGATGATGACAACGGTGATGAACAAAAAGTTCAAAAGAACAACTCAAGTGAATCAAGAACAAGTCAAGAGTTCAAGAATCAAGAAGAATTCAAGACTCAAGAAGAAAGCCTAGAATCAAGAATCAAGATTCAAGATTCAAGATCTCAAGAATCAAGATCAAGATTCAAGACTCAAGATTCAAGAATGAAGAAAAGACTCAATCAAGATAAGTATTAAAATGTTTTTTTCAAAACTTTGAATAGCACATGAGTTTTTGACAAAACCTTTACCAAAGAGTTTTTACTCTCTGGTAATCGATTACCATATTGCTGTAATCGATTACCAGTAGCAAAATGAGTTTGAAAAAGTTTTCAAACTGAATTTACAATGTTCCAATTATTTTTAAAAGGTTGTAATCGATTACAATGTTTTGGTAATCGATTACCAGTGCCCTTGAACGTTGAAATTCAAATTTAAATGTGAAGAGTCGCATCCTTTCACTCAAAAGCTTTGTGTAATCGATTACACTTATTTGGTAATCGATTACCAGTGACTATTTCTGAAAAAATCAAAAAGTGTAACTCTTCAAAAAGGTTTTGACTTTTTAAAATGGCTTTTAAGTTTTTCTAAAAGTTATAACTCTTCTGAATGGTCTTCTTGACCAGACATGGAGAGTCTATAAAAGCAAGACTTTGTTTTGCATTTCAAGCATCTTGAATACTTTTCCAATCAATTCTTTACAAGCCTTGAATCTCTTTGTACTTCTTCTTCTTCTTTGTACCAAAAGATTTTTGAAGTTTTCTGGTTTTCTAAACCTTGAAAACTTGTGTTATTCATCTTTTCATTCTCTTCTGCCTTTGCCAAAAAGAATTCGCCAAGGACTAACTGTCTGAATTCTTTTTGTGTCTCTCTTCTCCCTTTTCCAAAAGAACGAAGGACTAACCGCCTGAATTCTTTTGTGTCTCCCTTCTCCCTTGTCAAAGAATTCAAAACGACACAGTCTGAGAATTCTTTTGATTCTTCCCATTCCCTAATACAAAAGTGTTCAAAGGACTAACCGCCTGAGAATTCTTTTGTATCCCCATTCACAAAGTATCAAAGGTTTAACAGCCTGAGATCTTTGTCTTAACACATTGGAGGGTACATCCTTTGTGGTACAAGTAGAGGGTACATCTACTTGGGTTTTACTGAGAACAAGAGAGGGTACATCTCTTGTGGATCAGTTCTAGTGGAGGGTACATCCACTAGGTTCAAAGAGAACAAGGGAGGGTACATCCCTTGTGGATCTTTGCTTGTAAAAGGATTTTTACAAGGTTGAAAGAAATCTCAAGGACCGCAGGTCACTTGGGGATTGGATGTAGGCACGGGTTGTTGCCGAACTAGTATAAAAACTCTTGTGTGTTTGTCTTCTTCTTCCATACTCTTTTACTTTCCGCTGTGCATTTAATTTTTGCTTTTACTTTCTGTTAAGTTTCTCTTCTACTCCATATTCTCTTAACAAAATAAGTAAAATCCTTAGAAGAGTAATTTTTAATTAGTAAAGGTTTAGGAATAATTAATTCAACGCCCCCCTTCTTAATTATTCTGAGGCCACTCGATCCAACAACAATCTTCTCAGCAATTTCCTTTGCTGCCTCAGACGTCATCTAACCAGTTTTTTTGGGGCGGGCCATCTTCCACTTCACATGTCGTCTGATGGGAGATGGAGGATCAATCATTGCCTCAGTGATTTTGGATTGATCAGCTTCCTCCAGTTTTTTCTTTGTCTTCTCAGCCATCAGCTTCTTTTCTAAATATTCAAACCCCCATGAGACAACATGTGGGGGCAGTGTTTTGCTTATGGATGGCCTGTGCCTTTTTCCGCACATCCTATAAAAATTGAACATTAATGAAACTCATGATTACAATGTATTATAATAAGTGAATTTAAACTTGAAAACAATGAAAATGACAAAGAACATACCTCCCACGAGGGGTCTCTATGGCTTTGACAAAATTAGGACCATTTCTCCTTCTTAATGCAGTATTTTTCACATACAATGTCATCGACACTGTCCTTGTCGGCTGCAAGTGCCCATTCTGACGTCAAATCAGACTTAAACTGTCTCCACCGTTGCCTCACAGTCTAAAGTATTTTCTTCTTTGTCCTAACGTCAGATGCTTCAAGGATATCAAATTCAGCCTGACAAACAACAAACTAGGTTTTATTGTTAGTAAATTAAATTTTTTGGCTAATAAACAAAATGCAAGATGAAAAAGAAAATATCTGAATATCTTCCCATATCAAATCCTTCTGAGCAGTAGGGACTTGCTTCCAATTCTTGAATGTCACGTCAACCTTATCACGAGCGACAATCCCCAAATATGTTCATAATTTCTTCTTGTGGGGACTGTCGGCCTTCCCGATCGCAGGGTCGACGTGGACCACCAGTCTGTCTGCTCCAGCTAATCTAGTTTCCAATGATCTTAGTCGTGTGGCTTTTCTTGTCCGCTTCAAGGTAGACAGTGACTAGGATGCTGCTTCAGTAAGAGGAGGAGGAGGAGGAGAACTGGGTAGAGCAGCCATAGGCCATTAAAGAAAAAAATTTAGTTAATTAACATTATCTAAAAACTGAATCAGTTATGTAAATGAATGGACTGAAATGAAATACATAATAAGAAAATTACATTAGATGATGTTAATTAATTCTTCTTCATGATGATCATTATGATTAACATAAACATCGTCATCTTCTTCTTCTCCGACGACGTTAGGTAACATTTGTGTGGAAAAAGGACTAACATAAGTATCAATGCATGAATCATCATTTTCTACATTAACACCAATTGTTTTCCCGTGTAGAACCACTGACTACCTTTCATCACAAGGGTCTTGAACATAAAATATTTGTTTAGCTTGTTCTGCCATGATGAAAGGATCATTCTGGTAAGCTAGCTTCTTTAGATCTACCAACATAAATCATACATCATCAGTCCGCACGTCGGTGTTGCTGTCAACCCATTTACATTTTGTTGGATCAAGTGGCCTCGGAATAATTAAGAAGGGGGGGGGGGGTTGAATTAATTATTAATGTACCTTGACTAATTAAAACTTATCCTTCTTAATGTTACGGGATTTATTTAGGATTTTACTTACCAAGTTAAGAAAGTAAAGAACAATAATTGAAACTTAACCAAAAGTAAAAGCAATAATTAAAAGTGCACAGTGGAAATTAAAGAGTGTAGGGAAGAAGAAGACAAACACAAGAATTTATACTGGTTCCGCAACAACCTGTGCCTACATCCAGTCCCTAAGCAACATGCGGTCCTTGAGATTTCTTTCAACTTTGTAAAAACCTTTACAAGCAAAGATCCACAAGGGATGTACCCTCCCTTGTTCTCTTTGAACAACCAAGTGGGTGTACTCTCCACTTGAACTGATCCACAAAAGATGTACCCTCTCATATTCTCAGTTACAACAACCCAAGTAGATGTACCCTCTACTTGTACCACGAAGGATATACCCTCCAATGTGTTAAGACAAAGTTCTCAGGTGGTTAGTCCTTTGAATCTTTGTAAAAGGGAAACAAAAGATATCTCAGGCGGTTAGTCCTTTGAAATCTTTTGTTTAAGGGAAAGGGAAGAATCAAAAGAATTCTCAGACAGTTTCCTTTTGAATTCTTTGAAAAGGGAGAAGGGAGACATTAAAGAATTCATGCAGTTAGTCCTTTGTTCATTTGGAAAAGGGAGAAGAGAGACACAAAAAGAATTCAGGTGATTAGTCCTTGTTGAATTCTTTTTGGCAAAGAGAGAAGAGAATGAAAAAGATGAATAGCACAAGTTCTTGAACAAAGAACTTTTCTTGGAAGAGAAAGTTTTGAACAAAAAACTTTTAGAAAGATGAAGAGAAGATGAATCAGAAAAAATATATTGAAAGGGATGAAAGAAAATATTGAAAGATTGATTGAAAGAGATGATTTAGATCAATGAATCATGTTTCATGCCAAGGTCACATATTTATAATTTCTTGATGTCTCAAGTCAAAACTTGTAACTCTCGGAAATACCTTTAAAACTAATTAGTTAAAAAGTTATGACTTTTGAATGAATCTTTAGAAACAAGTCACTTGAAGAATTGTAACTTCTGGAAATGAATTTTTCGAAAACAGTCACTGGTAATCGATTACCATTGAGGTGTAATCGATTACATATCAATAGATGTGACTCTTCATTTTGAATTTTGAAAATCTTAACATTTTAAAACACTGGTAATCGATTACATGTTTATGGTAATCGATTACAGCTTTGTAAATCAGTTTGAAAAACAATGCTGGCTACTGGTAATCGATTACTACCTTCTGGTAATCGATTACTAGAGAGTAAAACTCTTTGGTAAAAGATTTTGTGAAAAATTCTTGTGCTACTCAATGTTTTGAAAAACTTTTTTAATACTTATCTTGATTGATTCTTCTCTTGATTCTTTAATCTTGAGTCTTGAATCTTGATCTTGATTATTCTTGAATCTTGATTCTTGAAAACTTCATTCTTGAATCTTTGGAATTTGCTTGACTCTTGATTCTTTGGCATCATCAAAATAACCTTGGAAGACATTGCTTCCACACATTTGAAAACACAAATAGTAAATTTGACATAGTTAAGCTCCCAAATTTCTTCAATGAACCCAAAGTCAGGGATGGAAGCTACACAGGGATTGTCATCATGTACACTGGCAAAGTGTTGAGATTCAACCCTTAGGGTGACCCCACTGTTTTGCATTGTACTTTTCTTGTTTTATGCTTTTGTATAAAAGGAATACATGTTTATGTCATATCCTTGCTAAGTTATAACATTTCTTTTAGGCCCATCTGCTAGCTTTCTTAACGTTTCAGAAGCATTTTCATCAACAAAGATTGTATCTTTAAACCAATCAAGGATAGTCTTGTTATGGTTTTTCAAGACCCAGTTCTTCGACATTTTTGGATTACTTTCTTTCACTAAACCTTCATGCTGAAGTATGTATGGAAAAACTTCATTACCGTTATTCAACACATACAAGTGAGCTTGTAACAAAACTTCTACACTTGGAGTGATAACATGCAGTCCTCTTGAACCCTTACCGCCTACTCTGTTGTCATGCCGAGACTCGGGAAGCCCAACAGGTTTAGCCTTTTCAATGTACTATGAACAAAATTCAATGGCTTCTTCTGCAATTTACCTTTCAACAATAGATGCTTCTAGACGATGTAGATTTTTCGTATACCCTTTTAAGATCTTCATGTATCGCTCAACTTGGTACATCCATTGCAAAAAATAGGACCACAATATTTGATTTCTTTGACCAAATGAAAAATTAAGTGAACCATGATGTTAACGAAAGCAGGAGGAAAATAAATCTCCAACTGGCACAGTATAATAGCAGCCTCATTTTCCAGCTCATGTAACTTCACATGATCAACGACTTTGCTACATATGGAATTGGAGAAAAAGCACAGGCGAGTTATGGCTAACCTGACTTTGTTTTCAAACCATCTTTCATCTTGCCTTAAATGTTAAGGAGAATCCCAATGACACCATCATATACATTTTTCTCCACATGCATAACATCAATACAGTGTCTAATATCTAGATCAGACCAGTACGGAAGATCAAAGAAAATCGACCTCTTCTTCCATATGCAAGTCTTACTTTTTTCCTTCTTTTGGGTCTTTCCAAATATAGTATTCAGATGTTGAACTCGCTGGAAGACCTGCTCACCAGTCAACGATATCGGTGCAATTTCATGCTATTGACTTCCATTAAATACTTTTTTCAATCTCCTGTAAGGGTGATAAGGTTTTAGAAAATGTCGATGCCTAGTGTAGAATATTTTTCTACCATGTTTCAGTTGTATGTAGCTTGTGTCTTCTTCACAAGTAGGGCATGCATGATGACCCTTAACACTGTAACCACTCAAATTCCCATATGTTGGAAAGTCATTAATGGTACAAAAAAGCATTGCACGCATTTGAAAAGTCTCATTTTGAAACCCATCAATCACTAAAACCCCCTGGTCCCATAACTTTTTCAGGTCTTCAATCAACGGACTTAGATAAACATCAATGTCATTTTCTGGTTGTCTTGGGCCCAATATCATCATAGACAACATCATGTATTTTCGCTTCATGCACAACCAAGGAGGCAAATTGTAAATTACTAGTAGAACTAGCCATGAACTGTGTTGTGTGCTTAAATTGCCATATGGATTCATTCCATCACTGGCTAGTCCAAGCCTAAGATTTCTTGCCTCTTTGTCGAAATCTGGAAACAAATGATCTATCTTCTTCCACTGCGAGCAATCAGCCGGATGACGGACCATTTTGTCGCATTTTCTCCCATTTGCATGCCATGTAAGGTCTTTAGCATCGTCTTTATTAGCAAACACGCTTAAACCTTAGAATGATCAGCAGATACCACAACACTTTCTCTAGGGGGCCCTTCTTTGAGTTTTCATCACTACTATAATCCTTATCATCTTGACTTTGTACCGTGATACCCCACACCTAGGGCATTTGGACAATTCTTCAAATTGATTCTGTACAATGTGCAATCATTCAGGCAAGCATGAATCTTCTGATACTCCATACCCATCGGACACAGTATCTTTTTCGCCTGATAGTGACTTTTAGGCAACGTGTTTTCCTCTAGAAGCATATCATGCACTACTTAAAGCAATGAACTAAAGCTTTGTCACTCCACCTATATCTGGTCTTCACATTAACCAGACTTAACACCACTGACAACAACGTCAAGGAATTCTTGCACCCCGGATACAAAGGCTTCTTTGAATCACTTTGCAATGTATTATACATAGGGGTATGTGCTTGCTGAAAAGACTATTATCCAAGGTCACAAATCATACCCTCCAAGCAATCTCCCATTTCTACATCAAACGGTTCAAATTGGGACCCACTCTACATGTCTGTCAATTCACCATGCCATATCCACGTGGTGAAATTATTCTTAATCCCATCACACAATAGATGCTCCCGTATGTCATCCAGTATTTGTCGTCTTCCATTCAAACAATTGATGCAAGGACAATAATATTTTCTGTCATCATGCAGTCGACTTATTTCAAAGGCAAATTGCAAGAACTGTTCGACACCTTCCTCATACGCAGGGCTCGTGTGACTTTCATTCATCCAACTTTGATCCATTTAACTAATAACTTAGTGATACTCACAAAGTTATTCGATGCATGAAAATCTCATTTTTTATTATAGGTGTGGCCCTATTCCATTCAGGAAGACCTTTTTTTATGGTAGCTTCATACATGAAGGTTAATTCTATTTTGTTAAATTTGACAAAATTTCAGCAGCATTTCGCATTGGTCTCCAAGTACACCACATGAAATCGGTGAAATTAATTTCCCTATAATCAAGTATGCACTCAAAGAACAACTAGAAATGCATTATACCAAAATTTCATCAAATTAAACAAAATAATGTTAACCTTAACGCATGAATCTGCCATAAAAATATCAGTCTCCCCAAACTGTCCAAATGGACAATTCAAGATTGAATACAATGATTAATGCAAACTGTCCGCAAGAATCATTGCATTCAGTCTCAAATGGGAGTCTAAGGTTCACTCATGATAAACATTAATTATATACAAAACAATAGTCATTAATCATATAAAGCAACATAAAAAAGAACTCTAACATAAACCAAGCCAAGAAAAGTATGTTTTGCCTTCTTACCTGTGATAATGCTCAGTAACAATAGTCTCCAACAATGAATATTGTCAATGATGATGCAAACAAGAAAATGATAAGTGTCTTCGAGCTTATGCTGCAACAAACAAGGGTTCAATATGTTATTGCTCATTTGTCATTAATACTAGTACTTAATTGACAACAAGTGTGTAATAATTAGTTTTATTATGTATGATTAAAAAGTTCAACAAGTCAATCATTGTTCCTGTGTTCTATTCATGTTCAGGAAACATCTACCAGCATAACACACCCTACACTGCAAGCAAGAATGACACCTACTATGAGTTGGTAAAAGAAACCTTCCAAGGCCTCACCACATGTCAAGCAATGATGGGTCATAATTACTATGCTCCTGTCAACATTGTAATTGGTGCTAAGCTAACAGTTCCAATGTTATATGCTTGTCTAATTGAAAATCAGACAGCAAGAGGGATCACCTCTTTGCTGGTTTACTTGGTGAACTATGGTGGCACTATTGAGTCCATAGGAAGCTTATAAGAATTGGCCAAGGAAAGAAAGTAATGATAATTTTGTTACTGCATTTCACACCTTAACTTGATATTTTATTCTCATACTCATTCTACATTAACTAAGATTCATTCATTTTCTATGTGGGAGCTATAATTTCTTTTTTGTTCCTGTGCTCTTGTGTGCAGAATAATGTCTTGCAGTGAGCTCTCAATTTATTCACCCATGACCTAACTATTCCAACCCTTCCCAACAAAAAGAATTTCAGAAACTGTGCCCTGCGCCCTATTCCATATCCTTAAATTTTATTCTTGACATACTGCTTTATTCGAGGTGAATCTTAATTGCAAAAAGATGCACACACACACACACACGTTTGTGTGAGTGATATCATATATCTTCTGCCACAATCAAAAAGCAATAATGCAATGCCATATAACATGTGATTATGTAATGCTCTCAACATGGCATGCGTACACACACTTCTCACGCTCATATATTAAGTCACATTTTTTTTATAATATAATAACATTAAATTATTAATTAAAAAATAAAAAATTATTGGTTTCAGTAGTTGATGATTACTGTAGGGTTTAATTTAACATTGGCTTTTATGGTGTTTCATATTATCCTCGTGTTGTCTTTGTACTGAGGTGATTGGAAATAGCCATAGTGCCACACACTTGCCTAAGAGAACAAACAATGACATCAAAAACAGAACACATGTCTTAAGAAAAGGTTAACTAAAATGGGAATTCACCCTACGACACACAAGCCAAAAAGTGATGCTCTTCTGTATAGATAGTAGTTTATGACTAAATGATAATGTAAAATTTTTTTACAATAAATATATTTTTTATTTTAGATAATAAATAAAATACTGTAGGTTTTCTCTTATATGAATGAATGTAATGTACAGGGGAAATGGCCTAAAAGGGAAAAAGCCTAACACTAAATCAATTTCCAATTGCACCATCTTTCAGAAGGCAGGAATAGGTCATCTTAGAAATCAATTGCTAGACTGATAGCACACACTGCACAACATGTATTTTAATTCCACAGCCAAAAATGGAACTTCAAGAACAGAAATAAGATACTTAATTAAATAAATGTAAAGGCAGTGTACTTCTAAGGTACAAGGTACAAAAGTATGTTCAATAATATTCATCATGGTGTGGCGATATGCCCATGGGTTGACGCACAAGGCACATGTCTACTATTAAAGTAGAGTGTGTTGCAAGCTCTTGGTGTGGTATTCTCAGAAATTGAGTGTACCAGAAATAGACATTCTTCCGGCTTTAACACAGTTGGGGAAACTATTTTATAGTATTAGAAAGCATGAACATGAATTTTTAATTTATTTTAGATAGAGCAATGAATGATGTCAGTCATTAAACAATTCAAATTGTAGGAGAATCAGTGAGTGTATAAAAATATGCACTCCTCCAGTTTCAATGCAACTCAGGAAAGTATTTTACAATTGGAAAGCTTGAAGTTGGATTTTCAAATCTTAATAGGAACAAATATAGTGAATGCAAGTCTTAGTTTTGTTATTTCTATATTTTCAATATTTTTATAATGTCCATAGTGTTTGTGAGGAAGTGTAACTTCAACAATCGACAAAAATTTACGATAATTAGAGAATATGGATGTTAAAAAAAATTACAAAAGTAGTAGGAACAAGAATTAGGTTTTTATCTTTTAACAGAATGTGCTAATGAGTTGATAAAACTATAAAAAAGACGCGTGTCCCTGTCATATAACTTTATGCATTTGCAAAAACAAAAAAAAATGCACTTCATCTGCTTTCGATATTATTATCACCATATATAGGTTTTAGAAGGGATCAATTGAAGGTTCAAGTGACCTCAAATCTCACCCTAAGGCTAATGGGTGAACGATTGATCACTGACAACAGTGTTGGATCAAGTGGCCTCGGAATAATTAAGAAGGGGGGGTTGAATTAATTATTAACGAATCTTTACTAATTAAAAATCTAGCATTCTTAATGTTACCAAAAGTAAAATCAATAATTAAAGTGCACAACGGAAAATAAAGAGTGTAAGGAAGAAGAAAACAAACACAAGAGTTTTATACTGGTTCGGCAACAACCCGTGCCTACATCCAGTCCCCAAGCGACTTGCGATCCTTGAGATTTCTTTTCAACCTTGTAAAAATCCTTATACAAGAAAAGATCCACAAGGGATGTACCCTCCCTTGTTCTCTTTGAACAACCTAGTGGATGTACCCTATACTAGAACTGATCCACTAGAAGGAGTAGAGACGAGAATTATCATGGACTAATCACGGAAAGGGCAAGACGGACGAAATCAGTGTCTTATCTTTGCTTTCCTCTTATCTCTGATAAAAGGTAAGTAAAGAGGGGTAACTGTCATACCCTAATTTCGTCCGGGGATTATTACTTAATGACATGCAACCTTTGGTTAGCCGCTTTGAGATACTTGGCGTCCTTTGTTGCACAATAAATGAAGTCCCGAGACGTGTCCGAAATCAAAAGGAAGCGGGCTTGCGCAATCCGTGAAATTCCGTAATGTGGCGGAAATCGAAAGGAGGTGTTTTTCGCAATCCGTGAGTTTTCGTAACTTCTTCGAAAGATAAAAAAGAGTAAATACATAATCCGTGAAGATTCATAACCTTGCAGAAGGAAAATAAGTATTGTTAGGAAATTCGTGAAGTTTCGTAACGTTAAGGAAAAAGAATTACCAAAAAAAGTAGAAGGGGGTGCATTTAGTAAAAAAGGGGGTACAAATAGCAATCTGGCCCACTTGGGGCTTCCAGATTCTTCCTCCAGAAGGCTGTTGGTTCTCGAGGAAGCAACCTTGCTCACCTGGGCGAGCTGAGCTCGCTTGGGCGAGCTGGGTGGCAAGCTCCTCCCCTATTTTGCTATAAATAGGGGAGGGAGTGAAGAAGAAAGGGGTTCAGCCTTCTTGGCACTTCTCATTCTCTCGAAATTGCTGAGGAAATTTATTTCCGTGAAGAAAATCCAAGCCGAGGTGCTTCCGTAACGTTTCCGTGAGTAATTACGCGAAGATTCTCGACCGTTCTTCAACGTTCATCGTTCGTTCTTCGTTTTCTTCAGTCTTCAACGGGTAAGTACCTCAAACCGAGCTTTTCAATTCATTCTATGTACCCGTGGTGGTCCACATTTTGTTTCATGTATTTTTATTCTCGTTTTCATTCGCTTTTTATACACCCTTTTGACGTGCTTAAGTCATTTATTTAAGTCATTTCTCGCCTAATCTAAAAATAAAATAAATTTCCACCGATCGTTTGAATTGTATCATCCGTTAATTTCGGTTAAAATGAATTCCGACCATTCGGTCGTGCCGTAACCACGTTAGAAATCAAAAAAGAGGTAAAATAATAATATATTAATCAAAAAATACCTTTTAGTAAAATAAAGCAAAAAATCAATCGGACGTTTTCTCTTTGGGATTTCTCATTCTTAATTGAATTGACTAATAACTAAAGTGAAACTAAGGCTAAAATCAACTCGCCTAGTCAAGCTCGTCCACAAAAAATAGGGTTTTGAAATTTTATCATTTCAGTTTCTTACCAAGTAAAATGGATCATTTTTAAGGTCCAACGCCTTAAAATGATCACCCTTCAAGTAAAAAGAATCACTTGATTCATGCATAAAAAAGAACTACGTAGGTCTGATTTCCTCTTCGATGGAGGGTAAGTAGGAGCAAGAGCCCCGCTTTTGTCGACCTCAAAAAATAAAAAAAGAACTAAAGTTAAGATAACAAAATTTCCACAATTCTGAAAAATAGGCTGTTGTCCTTTGAGACAAACGTAAGAGGTGCTAATACCTTCCTTAAATGTAAATACAACTCCCGAACTTAGAATTTTCATTTTGACCGGTTTCCTTCGGTTTTTCCGACGTTTTCCACAAATAAACGTTGGTGGCGACTCCGCGCATCTTTCCTCCTTTGGAAAGCACACTCGTGAGCCTCCCCTTCGCTCGCCCGCAAAAAGGCACGTTGCGACAGTTGGCGACTCCACTGGGGACTATTTTTGTGAGTTAGGCCTATTTTAAGGAATTGTGGATTTGTGAAACTTCGTGTGTGCATTTGTTGAACTGTGTAAAATGTAAATAACTGTTTTCTATTTCGCATTCTTTACACTGCATTCTAAGCACCCACGGGTTTGAGTAAAAAGGGGCCCTATACCCGGGTTCATGGGAATTTAAGGAGTGGAGGTGAATCTATCATCATGCTAGGTCTCCGACTTGCTTGATAATAGTGAAACCTCGTCTAGAGCTTTCTCTCTTTATAATGTGTTGTCGCTGGTATTCCATACCGCCACAATATTATTATCTAGAGTGATGATACCTCTAGAGAACGGCCGTGTGAGTTATAAATTGTTGGGAAGTAGTTATTAGAGACCCCTAGATATTATCCTATAGGTTCCCAAATAGGGGCAAAGAGCAAACACACTCCGTGCGATTCGTTCTCATGCATTTTTTTTGGTAAAATAGCACTAGTTTATAGTTTTTGCTAGTGGTGTTTGGTTTCTTTAGAGTAATACATAACCTTTTTATGCAACGTCGAGGCGCCATCATGCCCAAACGTAGCATTAAAATTGGATCTCTGCGGTCTCGTATGTATAAATTACCCCTTTGTGTTGTTTTCTTTCTATTTCATGCATACGCATTGCATCATTGATGTCGGAGTCTTGATCCACCCCCTTTTTTAGGTAAATGATGGGGACAAATCAAAACGGCAAAAGGTTTTATCAAGTCAAGGTTAAAAGTCTAGATGTCACTAGCCTCAAGGAATTAGGACGATTGATGGGACCTCTCCAAAGGATGCCTTCCGCAAAGTGTACGGGAAGATTCTAGATTTGGCCGCAGCGGAGGTATTTACGGAAGCCGTCGTATCCCTCGCCCAATACTATGACCAGCCGTTGAGGTGTTTCATGTTTGGGGACTTCCAAATGGTACCAACTATTGAAGAGTTTGAGGAAATATTAGGATGCCCTCTTGGGGGGAGAAAACCGTATCTTTTCTCTGGCTTTCTTCCTTCCTTGAGCAAGATTGCAGCTGTGATTGGAGATTCAGCAAAAGAGTTGGATCGCATGAAACAAACTTGCAATGGCGTAGTGGGCCTGCCACGGAAATGCTTGGAAGACAAGGCAAAGGATATGGCGAGCCAAGAGAAGTGGGGCCCGTTTGCGGATATTTTAGCTTTGCTGATTTTTGGGGTTGTCCTCTTCCCGAACGTTGACGGTTTGGTAGACTTAGCCGCCATTGATGCTTTCCTCGCATATCACCATAGCAAGGAAAGTCCAGTGGTGGCTATCTTGGCAGATTTGTTTGACACCTTTGACCGGAGCTGTGAGAAAAACAGTGCACAGATTGCCTGTTGTTTACCCGCTCTCTGTGTGTGGTTGATTTCACACCTATTCCAACAAGACACGAGACACCCGTGTCTGCTTCAAAGTTATCGCTCATGCGCCGAAAAAGGAAGAGTCGATTGGGACCAACATTTGGCGGGGATAGGGGGCAGCGCAATCAATTGGTTTCCTCGTTGGAAGGAAGGCAAGGAAGGAGTTCTTTTCTCGTGTGGGGACTACCCTAATGTTGCATTGATAGGGACTAGGGGGTGTATTAATTATAATCCCGCGCTCACCATAAGACAACTAGGGTACCCCATGAGGGGAGCGCCAACGGAAGGGAGTCTCTCACCTTTCCTTGTGAAAGATTTAGGCGCGCAAGGTCTCAAGGTTATACAAAGAATCCACAAGGCGTGGAGGAGTCCGTTGAGGAAAGACAAGGAGCTTAGGGGCATCCGTAATGGCGTCATCGGAGGTTATCATGGATGGCTAAGAATTCACATGCGAGGGTTAGATTGGCTCTCCAAATTGAAAGTTATCGATGAGGAGAACTTCGAAGCTCCGGAGGAAGATGAAGAAGTCCGAGCTCTAAAATTGGAGCTAGGGAAGGCAAGACTCGCCAAGGAGAAGTTCAAATCAGCTGCTACACACATCCGGAAAGAGTGCACCGAGTTACAAGAGGAGCATTGTGGGGTAGCAACAATGAGCTCAAGCTCCGAAGAGAGGAAGGAGATCGGTCACGGGTGCATGGCATGATCTTAAAAGAAGAGTTGGTTGCTTGCGCAAGGTCCAAAAGGAGTTTGGCTCAACACTTGGAAGCCACGGAGCAAAGCATGCTAGCTATCATAAGGAAATACAAGGAAGAGTTGAACCAGTCTGTGGCCCATGAACAAAAGCTAGTGGAGGATTTTGCACAAGTGTACGCCGAAAAAGAAGCAAGAGGCAGGGTGATTGATGCATTGCATCAAGAAGCGACTATGTGGATGGATAGGTTCGCCTTGACCTTGAATGGAAGTCAAGACCTCCCGCGTCTATTAGCCAAAGCAAAAGCCATGACCGAAGTGTGTACGGCCCCCGAGGAGATTCATGGGCTAATCAATTACTGTCAACACATGATAGATTTGACGGCCCATATAATTAGAAATCGTTAGGTTCTCTTGTAACACCTTTGTATAATCTTGGCTAGATGAAAGCTTTGTTCTTTTTATAAAATGAGAAGTTCTGAACTCATCACGTTACCTAAAAAACCTTTGGGTGGATCCAAGTGTTCCGATCATTCATTTGCATATTTTGGTGGCATACTCACCCTTATTTATTTCTTTAGGAATTTCATCATAACTAAGAAAACACCAAGGCACCCCTATAACACTCGGTCCAGAAAAATGGATAATGAAAAGGGCATGCAGGAACAGATGAAGGCCGATCTATCGGCCTTAAAAGATCAAATGGCTTCCATCTCGGAGGTCATGTTAAAACTCCAGAAAACTATAGAGGATAAAGCCACGGCAACCGCCTCCAGTACAGTTAGGGAAGCGGAGCCGGTGCTGCAGCCCGCCTTAAATCCGGGCCGAGACAGAAACACGGCCGTGTTTGGTTGAAGGTATAGTCCGCAAGCTTATCCTTATGGCTTGCCTCCGGACTTCACCCTCCGTGCCACCCCGGAAGATTTAAGTCAAGCCCCTACTTTCGAGGGGCAACTCCCACCTTATGACGACTATCCCGGGCAAGACGATGAGGAAGGAGATACCCATCTTGGCCCCCTGCTCCACCTCAAAGATCCGTCCCCCCATGAACTACCCCAACCGAACATAGTCCGCCATATCCCGGCTTCACCCACACCCGTAAAAGAATTTGTTCCCTTCGCGGAAGATAAGGGAAAGATTGAGGCGCTTGAAGAGAGGTTAAGAGCAGTCGAAGGCCTTGGCAATTACCCATTCTCGGATTTAGCGGATTTATGTCTCGTGCCCAATATCATCATTCCTCCCAAGTTCAAAGTACCGGACTTTGATAAGTACAAAGGGACGACATGTCCGAAAGGGCATCTTCGGATGTATTGCCGAAAGATGGGGGCGTATTCTGCGGAAGAAAAATTGTTGGTCCATTTCTTTCAAGACAGCTTGGCCGGGGCAGCTGTAGCATGGTATACCAATCTGGAAGCTTCCCAGATCCGATCATGGAAGGACTTGGCAACTGCCTTCATTAGGTAGTACCAGTACAATACGGACATGGCTCCCGATCGAAACCAGCTTCAGAGTATGACTAAGCGAGAGCATGAGTCCATTAAGGAATATGCCCAAAGATGGAGAGATCTCGCAGCCCAAGTCGTACCGCCCATGACAGAAAGGGAGATGATCACAATTATGGTAGATACGTTACCCACGTTCTACTATGAAAAGCTGATAGGCTACATGCCAGCTAACTTTGCGGATCTCGTCTTCGCTGGAGAAAGGATTGAATCCGGATCACAAAAAGGCAAGTTAGAATATACTTCCAATGTGGCCCCCAATAACAACCGAAGAGCCCCAGTAGTGGGCGCGAGGAAAAAGGAAGGAGACGCCCACGCAGTCACCACCGCCCCGACGTGGATGAAAGCATCCCAAAATATCCAAAGCTCATACCAACCCAATCCCCCAAATTTTTTAATCCGAGCCGGGAATTCTCTCCCGACTCAAGTAAAAGGACAACCCGCAGCAGAAAGAGCGCCGACCCAACGCACGGCTCCAGCCGCTCCCCGACCAGTTAATAATACAGCCCCCGACGCGACCTATAAATGTGCACAGCACCCGCCCCCGAAAGATAACTTCTCCCCTATTCCCATGGCATACTCCGAGTTATGGCCTTCATTATTGGAGAATCATTTGGTGGTGGCCATACCCGGGAAGGTCTTCCAGCCACCCTACCCCAAGTGGTACGACCCGAGTGCCAAGTGTGTGTACCATAGTGGAGCTCCCGGACACAATATTGACTCCTGCATCCCGTTCAAGTATAAAGTGCAGCACCTGATTAGTGCCGGCTGGCTATCGTTTCAGGAGGAAGGCCCAAATGTTAAAACCAACCCGCTAGCTAGTCATGGAGGGGCTAGCGTGAACGCCGTCGAAGAGGATGGGCCATCGCGGGCAAAGAGGTTAGGAGAGGTGGCTACTTCTAGACGCTTCATCTATCAATCACTGCAAGCGGCGTGCATGGTCTCCCGAGGTGGAGACGAAAGGGATGAATGTTTGTTTCACCTCGGGGAGTCCCATGACATGGAAACCTGTCCCGTGGTGGAAGAATTGCTTCAGCGGCTCATGGATTACGGGCAGCTTGAAGTGTCCATAAGAGGGAGGGAAGAACCACAAATTTGCATGCAGTCGGAAGAGAAGAAGGTTCCTCTAACCCCGAAGGCCCTAGTGATATGTTTTACTAGGAAAGGGACCGGCTCCACACCCATATACCCCCGGGCGGCGCCCAAGCCAACGCCATTTGCATATCAAAGTAATAAGGCCGTTCCGTGGAAGTATACCCCTCCCGCGTCCAGCGAAAGAGTTGCAACCGAAGTTGACTCCCTATCAGCTAAGGTAACCAACATCACCGGCCTCAGTGGCGTAACCCGCAGTGGTCGGGTGTTCGCTTCCCCTCACCCAGCGGAATTGCCCTCCAAAGGGAAAGCGGTCATGGTCCAAGAGCCCACAGACATAGCCACCCCCTCGAAAGAAGTAGATCCTCCAGTGGTAAGAGGGGCCGAAAAGAAAGAGGGACTTCAAGGAAAAACAGTGACTTTAGAAGAGGCCCATGAATTCCTCCGCCTCATCCAACAAAGCGAGTTTAAGGTAGTCGAGCAACTGAATAAAACTCCAGCAAGGATCTCTTTGCTTGAACTACTCATAAACTCCAAGCCTCATCGTGTGCTGTTGATGAAGGTCCTTAACGATGCCCATGTAGCACATGATATCTCAGTGGAGGGTTTTGAAGGCATCGTTAATCATATAACTACCAACAATTATATCGCGTTTGCGGAAGAAGAGATTCCCGTTGAGGGGAGAGGACACAACAAGGCTCTACATGTGTCGGTGAGATGTATGGACCACGTTGTCGCAAAGGTACTTATCGATAATGGATCGAGTTTAAATGTAATGCCGAAGACCACTTTGGAAAAGCTTCCTTTTAGTGCGTCATGTTTAAAACCGAGCTCGATGGTGGTGCGAGCCTTTGATGGTACTCGGCGGGAAGTGATGGGGGAAATCGACATTCCCATTCAGATAGGCCCCCACACTTGCAATGTGGTGTTTCAAGTAATGGATATAAATCCCGCCTATAGCTGCCTCTTGGGAAGACCTTGGATTCATGCCTTTGGAGTGGTCCCTTCAACGCTTCACCAGAAATTGAAGTTCGCAGTGGGTGGACTTTTAGTGATAGTGTCGGGTGAAGAGGATATGTTAGAGAGTTGCCCCTCCTCCGCACCGTACGTAGAAGCGACGGAAGAATCATTGGAAACGGCTTTCCAATCCTTTGAGGTTGTGAGCTGCGCCCTAGTGGAACCAAGTCTGTCGCTACCTTCTCTCTCCAACACGGCCATAATGGTGGCGCGTGTTATGCTCAGGAACGGATTTGAGCCTGGAATGGGTCTAGGCAAGTACTGCCTCGGGAATGCCGGCGTGGTCGATATCAAGGGAAATCCATACAAGTATGGATTAGGGTATGAGCCCGGGATGCCGGGGAGGAGGAACGTGCCGTCAAGATTTCGGGCGGAAAGGGTATGGCCCGGCCGTATTAGCCAGTGTTTCACCAGCGCTGAAATGGTGTCCGAGGAGGAGGTGGCCGCAATAGAAGAGGAGTTCCCTCAAGACCCACCAAGTTTTGTGCATCCATGCCACCCCGATTCCCAAGTGGGGAACTAGCACGTGATAAGCCAGTAAGAAGTCTATGCCGCTGATTCAATGTAATTAGAGCCTATAGATTTCCTTTCTCTTTTGTTTTGTGGAACCTACCTGTCATACCCTAATTTCGTCCGGGGACCTTTGCTTGATGACATGCGACCTTTCTTTGGTCCTTGTGAGGTGCTTGGCACCCATCATTAGGCAATTTGTGAAATTCCGGGAACAACAAGTCATTTACATGCGGAAATTTTATGGTCACCCGCGACTCTCGTCAACCGAGAGGAACGAAATTAGTGTCATACCCTAATTTCGTCCGGGGATCTTTGCTTGATGACATGCGACCTTTCTTTGGTCCTTGTGAGGTGCTTGGCACCCATCATTAGGCAATTTGTGAAATTCCGGGAACAACAAGTCATTTGCATGTGGAGATTTTATGGTCACCCGCGACTCTCGTCAAATCGAGAGGAACGAAATTAGTGTCTTGTCTTTACTTTCCTATTATCTCCAATAAAAGACAAGTAAAGAGGGGCAACTGTCATACCCTAATTTCGTCCGGGGACCTTTGCTTGATGACATGCGACCTTTCTTTGGTCCTTGTGAGGGGCTTGGCACTCATCATTAGGCAATTTGTGAAATTCCTGGACATGCCGGAAAACCAAAAAATATTGATGCACAATCCGTAAGTTTCCGTGACACACCGGAAATCAAATGGAAGCATCGTTGCATAATTAAGTGAGATTCCGTAACATTCCGTAAGTCAAAAAGGGGATGATTATGTAATCCGCAAGGTTCCGTAACATTACGGAAAGAAAACAAGTATCGTTACGAGATTTGTAAGCTTCCGTAACTTTACGAAAAAAGAATCACCAAAAAAGGTAAGGGGGTGAACTTATCAAGATAGGGGTGTAAATAGCAATTCAAATCTAGGCCCTTCCAGGACATTTTGGAAGTTGGGTTGCTTAAGGAGGAAGCAACTGGGCGGCAAGCTCCTCCACGTTTTTGAAAAATGGTTTTCGGGGCTTCCGCGGCTTCCGTAATACTTCCGGAAAATTTCCGAAAACCTTGGGTAAGCATATTCCACTTAACATTGGTGAAAGGGAAGAGAAAAAAGATGAAAATCAAATTCGAAAACAGTTCCGTAAGGCTTCCGTAACTTTTCCGTAAAATACGAAAAGGGGGGTGAACTTAGTAATTCGGGTGCGCTTAGAAATCTTCTTCATTAAGTCTTTGGGCGGTAAGCACCTCCCTTTTTTTCTATAAATAGGGGAGGGGGGAGCTGTTTCAAAAGGTTCAAGACCCCTTTGGGTATGCGTTTCGGCTATTTTGGGCAAAAACACGTTTTCGTGAAGAAAAATCAAGTCGAAGTACTTCCGTAACGCTTCCGTAAGCGATTATGTGGAAATTCTTCATCGTTCTTCGTCGTTCTTCACCGTTCTTCATCCGTTCTTCATTCGTTCTTCGTTCTTCAACGGGTAAGTTTTCGAATTCGAGACTTTCAATTCATTTCTTGTTTTGTGTACTTTCACTTTAATTTCGTTTACTTTCAGTTTTCTTTTCTTCCGTTTTTAACGTGCTTTAACCATTTATTTAAGCCGTTTTCTCGTCTAATAAATGATAAAATGAATTTCAACCGATCATTTGTGTTGTAATCTCGTTTAATCACTGTTAAAACGAAATCTAACCGATCGTTCACGCTATAACCTCGGTTAAACCAAAAAAAGTAAAATAATAATAAAATAATCAAAATATCTTGAAAAATAATAATAAAATAATCAAAATATCTTTGAATAAAATAATAAAAAAAAATCAATCGGACGTTTTTTTTTGGAAGTTTCCTTGAATGAATTGATTAATAACCAAAGTGAAACTAAGACTAAAATCAACTCACAAATCAAGTTTTTTTTTTCCGAAAAATCACTAAAAACCGTTTTAAGGTCCAACGCCTTAAACGGTCCTCTTTGCTTTTATCGGTTAACATGGACCGTTCAAAAGCATAAAATCAACATGTGACTTTACCGCTTTTGCAAGAACTACGTAGGTCTGATTTCCTCATCGCAATTGAGGATACGTAGGAGCAAAAACCCCGCTTTTGTCGACCACCCCAAGAGATCGTTAATGGTCCAAATGCCTTAACGTTTCTCTCCTTTCAAAAACAAGAGATCGTTAATGGTCCAATGCCTTAACGTTTCTCTCCTTTCAAAATCAAAAGACCGTTTAATGGTCCAACACCTTAAATGACCTTTTGTTCAAATAAAAAACATATTTTGCAAAAAAGACAAAAAACAAACTTAAACCAAACACTTTGTTCCGAAAGAACTACGTAGGTCTGATTTTCTCATCCCAAATTGAGGAATACGTAGGAGCAAAGGGAAACACCCTTGTCGACCACAAAAAAGAAAAAATATAAAAAGGGTATAAAGGATATAAGGACATAAAAGGGAACGTAAGAATCAAAGTCATGTTTGCACATTCGATTAAAGGCTGCCGTCCCTTGGGGCGGACGTGTGGGGTGCCAATACCTTCCCCGTGCGTAAATACAACTCCCGAACCTTTCACTTAAAAGTTCGTAGATCGCGTCTTTTCCGATTTTTCTGACGTTTTCCTCAAATAAACGTTGGTGGCGACTCCGCGCGTATTCCTTTCGTGGAACACGCATCCCGCGAGTCACGCGTCGCCCTCCCGCCGAAGGGTAGGTTGCGACAGTTGGCGACTCCGTTGGGGACTGTTTTTAGAGAGTTAGGCCATTTAATCGTGTGCAATGTTTTACCGTGACTTATCCCTTTGTTGGTTTCCCTTCATTATGTTCTTGTGTATATAAACTCTTTGTTGCTTTTAGTGCGTTTTAAAATGTATGCATGAGGTAAATATTTATTCATTTGATGCACACAAACACCAACACTATTTGCACACACTGTGAGTGAAAAAGGGCCCTATACCCGGGTTCATGGGAACATAAGGAGCGGAGGTGAATCTGTGATCATGCTAGGTCTCCGACTTGCTTGATTACAGTGAACCCTCATCTAGAGCTTTTCTCTTTGAAAACTTATTGTTGCTAGTAGTCCCTACTGCTGCAATATGTTCTTCGAAGAGGATAATACCTCTAGAAACCATCAAGAGAGATATGACTACCTTGGGGGGTTATCGCTAAATGCCTAGTTAGTTCTCTCCCTTATAGGTCCCTTAAATAGGGGCACGAAGCAAACACGCTGCGTGCCATTTTTCACACTGCCATGCATAAGTGTCATATACCCTTTTGCTTATATTCAGTGAGTATTGTCATACTATGTACATTCCCGTGTTGCGCCTTTCGCATATGCATCGCACATGAGTTCTGTCTTGATCCCCTCTGTAAACAAACCAACGAAGGGTCCGTGTCACCATTTTAAATACATACGTTGGGGCACTTTGCTACCCCTAGACGTTGTATCTAAGAAGGAGACAATTTCTCGGGCTCCCGTATTCGTAAATTGCATCTGTGTCATATGCATTTCTTCATGCATTCATCCATTCCACCCATGATAGATGTCAGAGTTTTGATTCGCACTAGATTTTATTTCACTTTAGTAAAACATGGGATCAAGTCAAAAGCCTTCGCTTAAAAAGAGGTTCTATCAAGTCAAAATCAAGAGCTTAGAGGTCACTAGTTTAGGAGAGTTGGGGCAATTAATGGGTCAACTTCAACGGCAAGCCTTCCGCAAAGCCTATGGTAAGATTTGGGACCTAGCTAGGGTAGAAGTCTCCATGGAACCGATTGCATCCCTTTCCCAGTATTATGACCAGCCCCTAAGGTGCTTCACATTTGAGGACTTCCAGCTAGTGCCGACTGTGAAAGAGTTTAAAGAAATCCTGGGATGCCCACTGGGAGGAAGGAAGCCATATCTTTTCTCTGGGTTCTATCCCTCCACGACAAGAGTTGCCAAGGTGGTGAAAATCTCAGCACAAGAGTTGGACCGTGTAAAGCAAAACAGGAATGGGGTTGTCGGAGTACCAAGGAAGTGTTTGGAGGAAAGGGCAAAGGCCTTGGCAAATCAAGGCGAATGGGCTTTCTTTTATTTACATCTTGGCGCTTTTGATCTTTGGAGTTGTCCTCTTTCCGAATATGGAAGGGTTAGTGGACCTAGCAGCGATTGACGCTTTCCTCGCCTCTCATCATGGCAAGGAAAGCCCGGTCGTCGCCATTTTGGCCATGTATGACACGTTCGACCGGGGATGTGAAAAGAGCGGCGCAAGAATTGTTTGTTGTGCACCAACTCTTGGCTAGCATGGAGGGGCGTCTGTTAAATGGTTCCCTCGCTAGAAGGAAGGAAGAATCAGGATTCTATCTTCATGCGAAGGATATCCCATGAGAGGAGTGCCATCAGACGAAAGCATCACGCCTTTCATCGCACGAGGTTTCAGTGACCACAACGCGAGGGTACTCCAAGGAGTTTGCAAGGCATGGGATGCGGCGTGAAGAAAGGACAGAGAGCTTAGGGGAAGCAGTAATGGGATCATCGGCGGCTATCATAAGTGGCTGAGAGTCCGAACACAAGGACTGGATTGGCTCCCAAATCTAAAGACTGTGAGAGACGATGAGGTTAAAGCTTCGGAAGAAAGTGATGAGGTACAAGCCCTAAAGGCAGAGCTTGAAAGAGCCTGGGTAGTCGAAGAGAAGTTCAAGTCCATAGCCATCAAAGTCTGAAAAGAGTATGATGAACTAAGGGATGTCAATATGGCCACCGATGAAGCCTTGGAATGAGAAACCAAGAAGGCCCGAAAGGAAGAACACGACCAAAGCAAAGTTTTGAGGGGCTTTATAGGGCAGCAATAGTGAGCTCAAGCTCCGAAGAGGTGAAAGGAATCATCACAAGTCAAAGGCATGATCTTGAAGGACGAGCTAAAGGTTTGCCTTAGGTCGAAAAGAAATTTGTCCCAACAGTTAAGCGAGACTGAAGGGAATATGTGGGCCATCATCGATAAGTGCAAAGAGAAGCTAAATCTAGCGGCGACTCACGAGCAAAGGCTAGAGGATGAGTACGCCAAGATATCAGCAGAAAGGGAAGCAAGGGAAAGGGTAATTGATTCATTGCACCAAGAGGCAACAATGTGGACGGACCGATTTGCTCTTACTTTGAACAGGAGTCAAGAACTTCCCCCATTGCTAGCCAAGACTATATGATTAGAAACCGCTAGGAAGTTTGTATTGTCGCTCAGATCTTAACTAGTTATAACTTTTTGAATAAAATGAGTTTATCCCACGTTTTTACTCCAAAAATCAGCGCGAATCAAGTCACTCCCGCATTTTATCTCTAGCATGCATTGTATGTTGGTCTCGCCCTTTATCACGGGAAGCCGGAAGGTCCATATCACCTTCTTAATTGTACACATGGGGCACTGCGCCCCCAAATGCGCAAGTAAGAAGAGATAATTTTCCAGGGTCTCATGTCCGTAAAATGCATTCATATCATGCATCGCATAAGCATCTCTTCATAACATCATAATGAACATATCGTTCCTGCATTTGTCCGTTATCATATTCCAGCCTCACATTTTGCATGAGTCATGGCATCATCATGCATATGCGTTCAACAAACTTTTTGATCTGCAAAATTGCATACCATTTGTTTTCATGTTTGCTCATCCTTGTGTTTTCCTCTACAAAAACAAAAAAGGGGAAGCGTGAAACTTCACACTACATTCTTAGTTGCATGTGTTAGGCACCATGAGCCAACCATGTTGGGATCATAAACCCATTTCTAAAAAAAAAAAACACACAACAACAAAACAAAATAATTGAACATGGTACCTAATGCATGGTTAACTAGGAAATGGTGTTTCTTCGGGCATCTCAATTTCATAATTACATTTTCCATGCATAGCTTAAAGTATGCCCGAGTCATTCATCCCTATGAGATGTTGTTGAAGTACTGGCGATCAGAATTGCCATTCCTTGGATTATAGGGTTGAACCAAGCTCATGCTTTTATAAAAAGGTTCATCAAGTCAAAATATGGAAGTAACCGTCTTGCAAAATTGGGGCAAAAGATGAATCGAGTCACATCACTGCTTTGTCTACTGCCAAACATATTTAGGATTGTTGATGTCCTTGTTACTTCCAGTTTCACCTTGACAAAGATGTCATGGACCATGTTGAAAATCTAAATTGATTCAACCCCATATCCTGCGTAAAAATTCGCAATCTTCAACTGTACATCATTCGCATACATCCATGCTTTTCATTGGTTGCATTGCTCATTGCATTCTTTCCTTGAAAAATAAAATAAAATAAAATAAAATGAACTTAATCATTGTTATCAAAAGAAAAAAACATGCTTTACGGCGTCCTCACCGAACTTGTGCTAGAGCTAGAGTAATGGGTGAAGTAGAGGAGATACAAGAGAAGATGAAGGCCGACATGGAGGCCATTAAAGAGAAAATGGCCACAATGATGGAGGCCATGATGAGCGTGAAGAAGATAATGGAAGCCAATGCGGTTGCAATTGCCGCTACCAGCGTTGTTGCTAAGGTGAACCTGATGTCCCCATCCGGCATCAACCAAATGAATCATCCAACCTCAGATATGGTAGGCAAAGATTTGGGAAGTACGGGCAGCCCCCATAATGTACAAATTCAAAACGAGTATGCCTTCCCGCCATATGGCTTGCCTCTCAACTATACGCCACCCAAAGTGGCGTACACTCCCAATAAGAATGTCAATAACTCCACTCCTATACCCATTGAGAGCCAACAACCCCAAACTGATCATGCACATGTCTCTTAAACCGTGGGGGGCACACATGAAATTCCCCACCACAATCTAGCCGACTTCGAGCCTTGCCTAGGATATGCCACGGAAGGGCAAGCAGTTGGTGGTATACCCCTACAAAACCCTTTGGAAGGCCCTCAGTATCACCCACAACTACACCTCTTGCATTCCACGACAAGTAAAAACCCTCATGCTATGGCAGAAATGGGAAAGTTGGATCATCTAGAGGAAAGGCTCAGGGCCATTGAAGGAGGTGAAGATTATGCCTTTGCTAACCTAAAAGAGTTGTTCCTAGAACCCAATATCATCACCCTTCCCAAGTTCAAGGTGTTGGACCTTGACAAGTACAAGGGGACTACCTGTCCCAAGAACCATCTAAAGATGTATTGTCAGAAGATGGGGGAATACGCAAAAGATGAGGAATTGCTAATACATTCCTTCCAAGAAAGTCTTACTGGGGTAGCTGTTACCTGGTACACTAACTTGGAATCTTCCCGAGTCCATTCTTGGAAGGACCTAATGGTTGCCTTTGTTAGGCAGTATCAGTACAATTTTGATATGGTTCCGGATAGGATGCAACTACAGAACATTTGCAAAAAGGGGGACGAATCTTTCAAAGAACACGCCCAAAAGGTGGAGGGATCTGGCGGCCCAGGTGGTACCCCCAATGATGGAAAGGGAGACGATGATCGTGATGGTAGACACATTATCGATACTCTACTATGAAAAGATGGTGGGCTACGCACCCTCAAAGCTTTGCGGATTTGGTCTTCGCCAGTGAAAGGATCGATGTGGGTCCGAAAAGAGGCAAATTTGATCATCCTACTAGGACGACTGAGAAAACTGGGGCAAATGAAGAGGGTGAGAAAGAGGGAGAAACCCATGCTGTGACTGCCATTCCTATACGGCCAAGTTTCCCACCAAACCCAACAATGTCATTACTCAGTCAATAACAAACCTCCTCCTTACCCACCACCCAGTTATCCACAAAGGCCATCCCTAAATCAATCACAAAGCCTGTCTACCGCACTTCCAATGACGAAGACCACCTTTAGCACAAACCAAAAAAAACACCAACCAAGAAATGAATTTTGCAGCGAAAAGCCTGTAGGATTCACCCCAAATTCCGGTGTCATATGCTAACTTGCTCCCATATCTACTTGATAACGCAATGGTAGCCATAACCCCTGCTAGGTTCCCTCAAACCCCCATTTTTCTGAGGATATGACTCGAACGCAACATGTGCATATCGTGGGGGAGCCCTGGGGCATTCCATTGAGCACTGTATGACCCTCAGGCGTAAGGTGCAAGGTCTAATTGATGCGGGCTGGCTGAAATTTGAGGAGAATCGCGTGTAAATCCTGACATTGACAAGAGATGCTACACAGGGGGCAATTTTGAAAACTGTTGTTAGATGTCTCTAATGACTCATCAGGATTTTCAACTGCAAGCCATTGGTCAGTTTGCTCAAGCGACCTGTGCTCTTGAGTTTGGACTTCCAAGACCGTTCAATCAGAGATTACTCGTCTTGCACGTTGGTGGGGTTGCCGTAAAACAACGAGTAAAGTTCAAAACAAATAAGTTTCAAAATAAAAAATAAGTTTCAAAATAAAAAATAAAAAGGCATTTGGTTGACTGTGTTTTCAAGTAAAAATATAGACGTTCATGTGACCTCATTTTGTCTTTTTAGAAAGAAGTGAGTTATCAAGAATAAGATGTTGGACAAATGGCCTCAGTTACCTTAAGAAAAAGGGGGGTTGAATTAAGATGCAAAGACTATTCCTCAATTGAACTATCACTCTTTCTTTTTGGATTAACAATGCACCCTTAACATGAATTACTCAAAAGACAATTCAAAATAAACTTCTTTAAAGCAAAAGATAAATAGCAATAAATAAAAGAAGTTTAAAGGAAGAGAGGAATGCAAACTTGATTTATACTGGTTCGGCCACTTCCCGCGCCTACATCCAGTCCTCAAGAAACCCACTTGAGATTTTCCACTCTCTTTGTAAAACTCCTTTTACAAAGTCTGAACCACACAGGGACAACCCTTCCCTTGTGTTCAGGAATCCTCTATAACAAGAGACCCACGATCTCTTAATCCCTTTTCAGAAATAAGAAGAAGAAATCTCTCTTAAAAGAGATAGATTGTACAATGAAGATCAATCAAAATTCCTTATTGAATATGCAAGTGGTTGACCAAGG
This sequence comes from Glycine max, assembly GCF_000004515.6. Taxonomy (NCBI): domain Eukaryota; kingdom Viridiplantae; phylum Streptophyta; class Magnoliopsida; order Fabales; family Fabaceae; genus Glycine; species Glycine max. The sequence goes on from NC_038250.2 coordinate 21,001,842, forward strand.
AATCTTTTTGAGAGGATAAAACTTTTGGGCAATGAAAACTCTCTTTAAATTTGTGTTTCCAAGTCACCTTTGATGGCCATTCATAAACCATTTGAATAGATGTGACTCTTGGAAATTATTTTCTGAAAATCTCCTCTGGTAATCGATTACAAGACTTGTGTAATCGATCACAGGCTTTAAAATTTGAATAAACTGCCGATAATCAATTACCATCCATGTGTAATCGATTACACATTATAAATTTTGAATTCAATTTCAAGTGACTGTTATAAACATTTTCAGCTGCTGGTAATTGATTACCAGAGAGTAAATCTCAATTTAAAATGATTTAGATAGAATTCTTTGGCCAAACCTTTTGCTTTTTCAATTTGGAAACTTCTTCCTAAGATTCTAGAGATCAACTTGATCATATATCTTGATTTTCTTGGATTCTTGGATTCTTGTCTTGAATAAAACTTGGAAGCACTTGATCCTTTGGCATCATCAAAACATCTTGCTTCTACATAGGAGTCATTTGACCTAATCCATCAAAAAATCCTTCAACTATTTCTCGTCCTTGGAAAAATTCTTTTTGCAAGAATCAACTGCTTCTTTCATTCTTCCTCACTACGAGGCTATGAAAACAAGACAACGATGGTTACCTCATAGCCCTACACTGGGGCAATGAAAGGCACCATGCATAAACCTCAAGCGAACCTAAGGGCATATTAGAAGTTCTCACCCAATAGGTTCCCTCCTACAAGGTCATGACGAAAGACAACGATTGGTACCTCAAAGCCTTACACTGGGGCAATGAGGGGCATCGTGCATGAGCCTCAAGTGAACCTAGGGGCAAATTAGAAGTTCTCACCCAATAGGTTCCCTCCTACAAGGTCATGATGAAAGACAACGAATTGTACCTCAAAGCCTTACACTGGGGCAATGAGGGGCACCGTGCATGAGCCTCAAGTGAACATAGGGGTCGATCAAAAGTTCTCACCCATCGATGTTTTCAACAAAAAAAGGGGGGACAAACCCTAGGATTTCAATGGATTGATTAAACATCAAACGACTCCATTGCCGTCACTCCAAAATGGTCAAATGACTAAATCAAACAGAACACACACTCTGAGGGAGTTCTCGGAGAGATTTGCAAATGATAGGATAAGGTTGCATGGACTATCATCTCTTTCAAAAGGACAGTCAATTTGTGTTTTCCAAAAAAAATCAAATCAAAATCAAAATCACAAAATTGGGAAAGAATGTCATGAACATTGTACAACTTTCCATTACATTGCATTGTTTCATATGAAGTCCGCATTTACCAAATTTCACGACAAAGGTTGCATGCATCTGCATCCCTAAAAATCATGTTAACTGCATAGATTTCCTACATCTAATGTCCAAATCTTGTGGATTTGGGATGACCGGCCCTCTCGATGAGTCGATTTCTTGCTTTCTCATAAGGGTGGACCCTTGGGTACTTGTACCTATCGCCTTTAGAGGACTACACATCCTCGCCTTCAGAGGACTGCACGTCCTCACCTTGAGAGGACTACACGTCCTCGCCTTTAGAGGACTACACGTCCTCACCAACAGAGGGCTGCACGCCCTCACCTTGAGAGGACTACACGTCCTCACCTTCGTAGGGCTACACGCCCTCACCTTTAGAGGACTACACGTCCTCGCCAACAGAGGGCTACATGCCCTCACCTTTAGAGGATTACACATCCTCGCCAACAGAGGGCTGCACGCCCTCACCTTGAGAGGACTACACGCCCTCACCTCCAGAGGACTATACATCCTCGCCTTGAGAGGGTTGCACGCTCTCACCTTTAGAGGGCTACGTGTCCTCATTTTCAGTGTGCTCCACATCCGCACCTTAAGAGAATTTAAGGTCCTCTATCCTTAAATGCTTAACCAAGACTTGCACTCCCGGTTAAGGGACCAGTAGTTTCCTTTTAACGGTTCCTGGGCCACCCCTTGATATTGGAGGAGGGCCAACTGTGCGAGCACAACCAGAGAGGGAGGCTATCACACAACTACTATGCATACCGGGGCAAGATTTCACCCGTGCCGCTGCAAAGAGACGAGTGCGGATCATGCGCACCAACATGACCACTCTTACACAGATATAGATGACATTGCTACTTAGCAACATTCTGCCCAGCGACCGCAATGCCAATCTCCCCCTGCAAAAGTATCAGTTGGTCTGTGTCGTCCCGACATGGGTAAGTATGCATATGGTTCAACTGATTTCTGATACCATCTATTGTTTGCAGGGATCGCACCCACAAAGACACCCAGTGGACCTGAAGAAGTCCAACAGGGCCCTGGGGTTTCTAGCTCTGGTTACGGGCCTCTGTCGGCCCTATAGGGCGCCCGTTCCCCCCAGCAAGTTCATGTCATCGTGGCATAGGTAAGTATGCACCTCCCCCAACTGATTTATGATGTCATCTATTGTTTGCAGGGATTGTGCCCGCAAGACACCTAGTGGACCCGAAGAAGGCCAACAGGGTCTTGGAGTTGCCAGCTCTAAATACGGGTCTCTGTCAGTTCTAGGGAGTGCCTCTCGCCCCCAGCAAGGTCATCAGGTCCCCCCTACCAATCGAGCTTTCATCAAGAAGTTCTGCGCCCCCAGGCAGGCGCAGGGCGAAACACCACAGCAGCATTGGGATGGCCGGTAGCGGGCAATAGACACACCGCCACCACCTCTAGAGTTCACCTCAACTCATCCGCAAAAAGGTTAGAGCGTTGCCTACGACACATGGCCGACCAGCAGGCGACCAAGTCCAAAGCCAAAGGTAAGCAAAGTACTAGGTCCGTGACCTACAAGCCATCATGCGTCCAGCTCAAGACGTTAAAGAAGCGCTACTAGGAGGCAACCTAGTACCTTTTGAATCTATGCTTGTTATTTGATCACTTTTTATAGTAGGATGCACCTAGTTGCTCATGATCCTGGGAATTTAAATAAAACAAGTGCAAGCTCGGAAGGTAGTCATACCTCACAAAATATATATATGTATGTTTAGGTAGTGAAAATGCCTTAGATATGCATGTATGTAAACAAAAAAATACTTCACAAAATATATATATGTATGTTTAGGTAGAAAGATACCTTGGATATGCATGTATATAGCAAAAATACCTTACAAAACATATATAGGTATGTTTAGGTAGCAAGATACCTTGGATATGCATGTATATAGCAAAAATACCTTACAAAACATATATAGGTATGTTTAGGTAGCAAGATACCTTGGATATGCGTGTATATAGCAAAAATACCTCACAAAAATATACACATGTTTAGGTAGCAAAATACCTCATGAAAAAAAAACAAAAAAACAAACAAGAAAAAGAAATAAACAAATGATAAAAAAGGAAAAGAAAAATAAGTTGTTTAGCTGAAAAACCGATATGCTTTTGAAAAGAGATGACTTCCAACTTTTCTTTGAAAAAAAATCACTGATCATAACTAGTTTTTAAATGTGTATACACCTGAAGGGTGAATGCTGTGAAAATTTCCCTAGACGCCCAAAATGGACTCGGATGAATGCACAAATGGATAAAAGAGCATATTTTGGAAACATTGGGTTGATTTAAAATAGAGGAAATGAATCCTGAGCCCTAGCATCACATGACCATAAAAGTTTGACACTTGAGTGTCCACATAGGTGCATGCATGACCAGTTTTGCATGAAGTTTCCAAATCATCATTTTTGCATTTGTGTCATGGAAATAATGTGGGGCATCCCTTTTATCCTTGAACCAAACCAAACCCTGACATGTACCATGCCTAGCCATTCTACAAGTCTTGAGCCAAGATCCTGACTCACCATAAACCTTGACCCAGGGTGAGAATGTCAATCCTTACCCTTGGAAGCAAAAAAGAATAGAAGGGAAATTTCCAATCAAAGAAAAAGAGAAGGAAAATTTCCAATCAAAGGAAAAAAGGAAACAAGGAAATTCCCAATCAAAGAGAGGGAGAAAGAAAAAAGAAAAGAAAGAAAAGTCCCAACCAAAGAATAGGAGAAAGTAAAGAAAAAAAAAAGAAGAAAGCTCCTGGTCAAAGAAACCAGAAGAAATGTGCAGAGAGGTCTTTAGACCGGACAATATCTGAACAATACAAAATTGTCACCAAATGAACAAAAAGAAGGAAAGGAAACCATGACCTAAAATGGTCTTCTCCCTTTAATTGCCAACCAAAATCAGTGCACTAGCGACTTTTTCGCCCCACACTAAACAAAAACAGAAAAGGAAAAGCCAACAAAAAATCAAAAGCCAAAAACACACAAAAGCCGAAAAACCCACCAAAAGAACCCATTCCCAAGGGAAGTCCTATTGATCCATGATCACACATGTAATTTTTGATTTGATAGGAAATAATTTGCAAAGTCAAGTCATGATATATCTATGGTTCGGAATTAGGATGAAACACTTACCTGTGCGAGATTGATACACTTTGAGTGATTTTCTTCTATTTTGTCGAACCCAGTGTTTCCTCTAAATGTTCATTTAGAAACGAAATGCTACATCCAAAATCTCAGATAAGGTTATGGGGGGATTTCATCAGCAGACTCTCCTTCCCCGGTAAACGCATTGTTTTTCCCTCAAAAAAGCGTATGCTGCTCTAATCAGTTGGAATATTTATCTCTTTACTAAAGCATGTTTGCATTTTAGTGAAGAAAACACCGAGACTTTTTCAAGTCTCACAAGTTATCCAGAACTACGTAGGTCTGAGTTCCTCATTGGAGGATACGTAGGAGCAAAAGCCTCGCTTTTGTCGACCACACTGCTTTCTGTTACCATGACCCAAGAGCTGGTAGCCTGCGGAGACACCTTACGGTTATCCGCACCTCGAGTGTGATTGATAAGCGGAGGCCAATATGGTCATCTGCACCCTTTCCGAAGATGTAGGCATCTTCTGGTGGAGACTTTTTCAAGTCTCACAAGTTATCTAGAACTACGTAGGTCTGAGTTCCTCATTGGAGGATACGTAGGAGCAAGAGCCTTCCTTTTGTCGGCCGCCCCATAATCTTTGTCATACTGACCCTGAGGTCATGTGACATGCACCCTGTTTCATCCAGAGGCGGCGGGCCCGATGACACGTGGAGATACCTTACGATTATCCGCACCCTTTTGTCATCTAGAGGCGGCGGGCCCGATGACACGTGGAGATACCTTACGATTATCCGCACCCTTTTGTCATCTAGAGGCGGCGGGCCCGATGACACGCAGAGACAAAATTTGGTCATTCTGCACCCTTGTGTCATCTAGAGGCGGTGGGCCCGATGACACGCGGAGATACCCTACGGTTATCCGCACCCTTGTGTCATCCAGAGGCGGCGGGCCCGATGACACGCAGAGACAAAATTTGGTCATTCTGCACCCTTGTGTCATCCAGAGGCGGCGGGCCTGATGACATGCGACCTTTGTTTGGTCCTTGTGAGGTGCTTGGCACCCATCATTAGGCAATTTGTGAAATTCCGGGAACAACAAGTCATTTGCATGTGGAGATTTTATGGTCACCCGCGACTCTCGTCAAATCGAGAGGAACGAAATTAGTGTCTTGTCTTTACTTTCCTATTATCTCCAATAAAAGACAAGTAAAGAGGGGCAACTGTCATACCCTAATTTCGTCCGGGGACCTTTGCTTGATGACATGCGACCTTTCTTTGGTCCTTGTGAGGGGCTTGGCACCCATCATTAGGCAATTTGTGAAATTCCTGGACATGCCGGAAAACCAAAAAATATTGATGCACAATCCGTAAGTTTCCGTGACACACCGGAAATCAAATGGAAGCATCATTGCATAATTAAGTGAGATTCCGTAACATTCCGTAAGTCAAAAAGGGGATGATTATGTAATCCGCAAGGTTCCGTAACATTACGGAAAGAAAACAAGTATCGTTACGAGATTTGTAAGTTTCCGTAACTTTACGAAAAAAGAATCACCAAAAAAGGTAAGGGGGTGAACTTATCAAGATAGGGGTGTAAATAGCAATTCAAATCTAGGCCCTTCCAGAACATTTTGGAAGTTGGGTTGCTTAAGGAGGAAGCAACTGGGCGGCAAGCTCCTCCACGTTTTTGAAAAATGGTTTTCGGGGCTTCCGCGGCTTCCGTAAAATTTCCGAAAACCTTGGGTAAGCATATTCCACTTAACATTGGTGAAAGGGAAGAGAAAAAAGATGAAAATCAAATTCGAAAACAGTTCCGTAAGGCTTCCGTAACTTTTCCGTAAAATACGAAAAGGGGGGTGAACTTAGTAATTCGGGTGCGCTTAGAAATCTTCTTCATTAAGTCTTTGGGCGGTAAGCACCTCCCTTTTTTTCTATAAATAGGGGAGGGGGGAGCTGTTTCAAAAGGTTCAAGACCCCTTTGGGTATGCGTTTCGGCTATTTTGGGCAAAAACACGTTTTCGTGAAGAAAAATCAAGTCGAAGTACTTCCGTAACGCTTCCGTAAGCGATTATGTGGAAATTCTTCATCGTTCTTCGTCGTTCTTCACCGTTCTTCATCCGTTCTTCATTCGTTCTTCGTTCTTCAACGGGTAAGTTTTCGAATTCGAGACTTTCAATTCATTTCTTGTTTTGTGTACTTTCACTTTAATTTCGTTTACTTTCAGTTTTCTTTTCTTCCGTTTTTAACGTGCTTTAACCATTTATTTAAGCCGTTTTCTCGTCTAATAAATGATAAAATGAATTTCAACCGATCATTTGTGTTGTAATCTCGTTTAATCACTGTTAAAACGAAATCTAACCGATCGTTCACGCTATAACCTCGGTTAAACCAAAAAAAGTAAAATAATAATAAAATAATCAAAATATCTTGAAAAATAATAATAAAATAATCAAAATATCTTGAAAAATAATAATAAAATAATCAAAATATCTTGAAAAATAATAATAAAATAATCAAAATATCTTTGAATAAAATAATAAAAAAAAATCAATCGGACGTTTTTTTTTGGAAGTTTCCTTGAATGAATTGATTAATAACCAAAGTGAAACTAAGACTAAAATCAACTCACAAATCAAGTTTTTTTTTTCCGAAAAATCACTAAAAACCGTTTTAAGGTCCAACGCCTTAAACGGTCCTCTTTGCTTTTATCGGTTAACATGGACCGTTCAAAAGCATAAAATCAACATGTGACTTTACCGCTTTTGCAAGAACTACGTAGGTCTGATTTCCTCATCGCAATTGAGGATACGTAGGAGCAAAAGCCCCGCTTTTGTCGACCACCCCAAGAGATCGTTAATGGTCCAAATGCCTTAACGTTTCTCTCCTTTCAAAAACAAGAGATCGTTAATGGTCCAATGCCTTAACGTTTCTCTCCTTTCAAAATCAAAAGACCGTTTAATGGTCCAACACCTTAAATGACCTTTTGTTCAAATAAAAAACATATTTTGCAAAAAAGACAAAAAACAAACTTAAACCAAACACTTTGTTCCGAAAGAACTACGTAGGTCTGATTTTCTCATCCCAAATTGAGGAATACGTAGGAGCAAAGGGAAACACCCTTGTCGACCACAAAAAAGAAAAAATATAAAAAGGGTATAAAGGATATAAGGACATAAAAGGGAACGTAAGAATCAAAGTCATGTTTGCACATTCGATTAAAGGCTGCCGTCCCTTGGGGCGGACGTGTGGGGTGCCAATACCTTCCCCGTGCGTAAATACAACTCCCGAACCTTTCACTTAAAAGTTCGTAGATCGCGTCTTTTCCAATTTTTCCGACGTTTTCCTCAAATAAACGTTGGTGGCGACTCCGCGCGTATTCCTTTCGTGGAACACGCATCCCGCGAGTCACGCGTCGCCCTCCCGCCGAAGGGTAGGTTGCGACACTACCTTATTAAATAAACAAAGAGATCTTGTTTCATCTGTTCTTGCAGTTCCACCTTTTCTCATATCATTTTGCATGTTTTTGTTTCTTTTGTCTTGTTTGGTATAGATATGAGGGTCGATTCTTTGAGGATCCTAACAACGAGGGTTTGACAATCGATTTCGATCGAGATATAAGGCAAACGATAAACGAGGAAGAGGAAGAGGACGTCCTATCGCCAGAGTTGGAGAGGTTGGTCGCTCAGGAAGAACGTGAAATGAAGCCTCACCAAGAAGAAACCGAATTAGTAAACTTGGGGACCACGGAGGAAAAGAAAGAAGTAAAGGTAGGAACCGGTATGACCGCGCCTATCCGTCAAGGCTTGATAACCCTTCTTGAAGAGTATCAAGATGTCTTTGCGTGGTCATATCAAGACATGCCCGGTCTGGATTTCGACATTGTGCAGCATAAGTTGCCTTTGAATCCTGGGTCTTCCCCAGTTAAGCAAAAGTTACGAAGAATGAAACCCGAGATGTCTTTAAAAATTAAAGAAGAAGTAAGGAAGCAGTTTGATGCAGGTTTCTTAGCTGTGGCGCGGTACCCGGAGTGGGTGGCCAACATTGTCCCGGTCCCGAAAAAGGACGGCAAGGTTCGAATGTGTGTAGACTACCGGGACTTGAACCGAGCCAGTCCTAAAGACAATTTTCCCCTGCCACACATTGATATATTGGTAGATAATACAGCCAAATTCACCCATTTCTCATTTATGGATGGTTTCTCGGGGTATAATCAAATAAAGATGGCACCCGAGGATGTAGAGAAGACCACTTTCGTCACCCTATGGGGGACATTCTGCTATAAAGTGATGGCCTTCGGGCTGAAAAATGCTGGGGCAACCTATCAGCGTGCTATGGTGGCATTGTTCCGTGATATGATGCATAAGGAAATAGAGGTCTACGTAGATGACATGATTGCCAAGTCTCGGACTGAGGCCGAACACCTTGTCAATCTGCGTAAGCTGTTTGGAAGGTTGCGAAAATACCAATTAAAACTAAACCCAACCAAATGCACCTTTGGGGTGAAGTCGGGGAAGCTGCTAGGATTTATCGTAAGTCAGAAAGGGATAGAGATAGATCCCGAGAAAGTAAAGGCCATCCTTGAAATTCCAGAACGATGCACGGAGAAGCAGGTTCGGGGGTTTTTAGGCAGGTTGAATTATATCGCGAGATTTATCTCGCAACTCACCCCTACCTGTGAGCCTATTTTTAAGCTGTTACGTAAGAACCAGGCGGTCCTATGGAACAGTGACTGCCAAGAGGCCTTTGAGAAGATCAAGCAGAGTCTTGCAAACCCCCCGGTGCTCATGCCACCTGTAACAGGAAGACCTCTTTTCCTGTACATGACCGTGTTGGACGAGTCTATGGGGTGCGTGTTGGGTCAGCATGATGATTCTGGGAAAAAGGAGCAAGCCATTTACTATCTGAGCAAGAAGTTTACCGCATGTGAGATGAATTACACAATGCTGGAAAGGATGTGTTGTGCTCTGGTATGGGCATCACATCGGCTTAGGCAGTATATGCTCAGCCATACCACGTGGCTTATTTCCAAAATGGATCCCGTGAAATATATCTTTGAAAAACCGGCCCTCATGGGACGAATCGCTAGGTGGCAGGTATTATTATCTGAATTTGGTATCATTTACGTCACCCAAAAAGTGGTAAAGGGAAGTGCCTTAGCAGATTATTTGGCCCAGCAACCCCTCCAGGATTATCGGCCGATGCACCCCGAGTTCCCAGATGAAGATATCATGGCCCTGTTTGAAGAGAAGCGGACGCACGAGGACATAGACAAATGGACTGTTTGCTTCGATGAGGCATCTAATGCTTTGGGCCACGGAGTAGGGGCAGTCCTTGTATCCCTGGATGATCAGTGTATTCCTTTCACGGCTAGGCTAGGTTTTGATTGTACCAACAATGTGGCCGAGTACGAAGCATGCGCCCTCGGGGTTCAGGCGGCCATTGATTTTGATGTAAAACTACTCAAGGTGTATGGAGACTCAGCTTTGGTGATACGCCAGTTGAAAGGAGAATGGGAAACTAGGGATCCGAAGTTGATACCCTATCAAACTCACATCTTGAGGTTAGCCAAGTACTTTGACGACATTTCCTTCCACCACATACCTCGGGAAGAGAATCAAATGGCTGATGCATTAGCCACCCTGGCATCCATGTTTCAACTTGCCCCACACGGGGATCTGCCGTACATCGAATTCAAATCTCAAGGCAGGTCGGCATATTGTTATGCAATAGAGGAAGAGCGGGATGGGAAACTGTGGTATTTCGACATCAAGCAGTATGTCGAGAACAAAGAATACCCACCAGGGATTTCTGACAATGACAAAAGGACGTTGAGGAGATTGACTACTGGTTTCTTTGTAAGTGGTACCATCTTGTACAAACGAAACCACGACATGACCCTCCTATGATGCATAGATGCCAAAGAGGCGAACTTCATGATTGAGGAGATCCACGAGGGTTCCTTTGGGACACATGCCAATGGGCATGCTATGGCCAGAAAAATCCTTAGGGCCGATTATTACTGGCTCACCATAGAGAGTGATTGTTGTGCCCATGTAAGGAACTGTCATAAGTGTCAGGCATACGCGGACAATGTCAATGTTCCACCACATCCTCTGAATGTTATGTCCGCCCCTTGGCCTTTTTCAATGTGGGGGATAGATGTCATTGGGGCCATCGAACCCAAAGCATCGAATGGTCACCGCTTCATTCTTGTGGCGATAGATTACTTCACCAAATGGGTCAAAGCAGCTTCTTATACTAATGTCACAAGGAATGTGGTAGTTAGATTCATAAAGAAGGAGTTGATTTGTCGATACGGACTCCCCAGGAAGATCATTACTGACAATGGCACCAATCTGAACAACAAGATGATGCAGGAAATGTGCGAGGACTTCAAGATCCAGCATCATAACTCTACCCCTTATCGGCCAAAGATGAATGGGGCTGTAGAGGCTGCGAATAAGAATATTAAGAAGATTGTTCAAAAGATGACAGTGTCATACAAAGATTGGCATGAGATGTTGCCTTTTGCCCTACACGGATACAGAACCTCGGTACGAACTTCTACTAGGGCAACGCCGTATTCCTTGGTTTATGGGATGGAAGCAGTGCTCCCATTTGAGGTAGAGGTTCCTTCTCAGAGGATAATGGCGGAGTCAGGCCTAGAAGAGTCAGAATTGGCTCAAGCACGCTACGACCAACTTAACCTTATTGAAGGTAAGCGTTTGGCCGCCATGAGCCATGGGCGTTTGTATCAACGAAGGATAAAGAACGCATTCGACAAGAAGGTACGCCCGCGCAAGTTCAACGAGGGGGACCTCGTGCTGAAGAAAATGTCCCATGCTGTTAAAGATAATCGAGGCAAGTGGGCCCCGAATTATGAAGGACCTTTCATGGTAAAAAGAGCTTTTTCTGGGGGTGCTCTGATACTCACCCACATGGATGGCGAGGAGCTTCCCTCGCCCGTGAACTCCGATGTAGTTAAACGATATTACGCTTGATGTCTGGGGCAATCGAGAGGACTGTTGCATGTTCTTTTACTTCTGAGTTTTTGTTCTTCTTGGTTTCCTCCAGGGATTCCATTAACTGTATTTGTCTCATTTCTTTGAAAAGAAAAGATGGGCGAGGTTTCAGTCCTCCCTTATATTTCAAACCTTGTGTTTTAGATTTGTTATAACTTAAGCCTTCTTCGCTCGGTGTATGGGGTGCCCCAAACGCTTATTTAAAATTGCATCTAACCAGCCTTCACTAAAATAAAATCATCGCATTAGAAACATTCATACATGCACATGCACATGCATATCTTGTGATAGCAAGGAGCAGAATCGTCTCAGGTCACGGTCAGAAGTCAAGACAAGTCAATGGCAGAAATCAACCAAGGTAAGACGATGACCGGTCACGATTGGCCGCATATTATTTGGCTCCTACTTGCAGGTACTTAGGGATGGAGGCGAATGGAGGATAGGATCGCGACCGACCAATCGTCACCCCTTCCCGGCGCTGGGCCGGCGGAGAACATCGCTGCAAGGCAGCCCAGTATGCTTTGAATTCGTAGTATTTTACTACTATTGTTTGTTTTTTAAGTAATCGACGCCTAATTCTAACTTAAGTAGGTTCAAGTAGGAAAAACGCTAACCCATAGGAGGGGGGAGGCATGGTTAATGCACCCTTAAAAAAAAAAAATTGGCAGGTTAGCTCGCCTGGGCGAGCAACCCCTGCACTCCAAATATAAAAACGAGGGAGGGGAACGTTTTTGTATCCAAAAACTTCCCCCCCCCCCCTTTATTCAAAAGAGTGGACTCACGAAGGCTTGCGGTTTTTGCTCCCTCAAGCCACTTTTGGTTGCCTTTTGCTTTCATTTTTGGTGTTATTACTCACTCCAACAAGTAAGTATTCAATCCTTGAGTTTTTTTAGCTTCCCATTGGTATATTTTCTTCATCTTTTGGTGCTCCAAATTGTGAGAATGTGCTTATATTTGTGGGGCAGTTTTGGTTTGTTTTTATGCTTGATTTCTTGAGTTGAGGATTTGAATGAGAAGGCCTTAGGCCAATGCTGTATTCTGAAGCAATGGGGCATGCCACATTGTCCCCATCCTCTTGCAATTTATGTCCAAACATGCGCTCACCAAGTGCTCGGTGAAATGCCCCAATGATGTATGAATATGATTTTGTAAAATTGGGAGAGTGGGGCTGTTTCTTATATGTAGGTACAGCATAGGAGATTCAAAATAGGTGCCCAAATGCAATTCCAAGCTTAGGAACCCAAACTTGTAGCTTCAATGCAAGGAAACATGCTTATGGCTAGGAATCCAAAATTTGGTTTTAGAATTAGAAAAACATGAAAATTAGGACTTGCTTGTGAGGGTTTTTGCTCGAATTTGGGCTGCCCCATGTTTGATACTTTACATAGAGGTAGCATGGAAAACACCTTGCAATAGTGTGTATACATAGGTAAATATAAGGAGCATGAAATTCATAGCAAAGTGTGAATGATTGTCTTCCTAAATGAATGTATGATAGCACGGAATACCCTTTTGAATGCAAGTGTGTGCATAATGTAAATAGCTTGCCAATATGAATAAATATGAGTGAAACAATAAAAATTTGTATGGTGTACTTCAAATGTATGTAGGTAGTTTGTGATAGCAAATGTTTAGGATATAAATTAGGTGTAAAGTTTGACGCAACACTTTGAGTAGGAAAGTGTGTTTTCTTTTTCAGAATGTATATAGGTGTATGGCAATTAGAATATGTTAGATGTTCTTGTATGTTGACATAAGTAATAGGAGGAATCAGTCTGGTGGGTTCGATGAGGAGGCCATCGCCCATTTGCTATGTATACCGGGGCAGGATTTTGCCCGGACTGCTGCCGGGAGATGGGTGCGGATCATGCGCACCAACATCACCACCCTGACTCAGATCTGGATGACTTTGCTGCTCAGCAACATCCAGCCCAGCAATCATAATTCCGACCTCCCCCTGCCGAAGTGTTAGCTGGTGTATGCCATCCTGACACGGATGAGCATTCACGTGGCTCAGTTAATCACTGATGCCATCTATCTATTTGCAGGTATGGCGCCTACCAGGCACCCTCTGGACCCGGATAAGTCCAACAGGGCCCTGGGATTTCCCGCCTTGATCACAGGACTCTGCCAGTCGTTCGGAGTCCCTGTCACACCTAGCAAGGTGATTCGGCCGCCCATCACCCGAGCTTTCATTGAGAAGTATTGCACACAGAGACAGGCCCAGGGGGATGCTTCGCAGGCCGCAGACGCGCCGCCACCTCATCAGGCTGCCCCAGCTGGATCATTTGATACGGATGTCTTAGGAGGTCGCCAGCAGGCGGGCAACCACCGGGCGCATGTATAGACCCATGATTGTCTTTACCAGTTGAGCCTCAGCCTGCAGAGCCAGGGTTTTACTTCTTTTCCGTGCCCTACTCCGGACCAATTCAGGGCAGAGGTCGCATGGCCTAGAGATTGGCCTGAGGCCCGGGCAGGAGAGGCACCAGCAGAGGCTCCCGACGAGGCAAATGAGGCCCGCGAGGACGAGGAGATGGCCGATTTACTTGATTTCTTAGGAGGGAGCGGAGCCACATGATTGGGAGATCCCTTGGTCCATATTTCTTTTTGTTTCCATTTTTCTTGTTATATATCATCTTATTTTTGTTTGACTAAGGGACTAATGTTTGTTTCGTGTTGGTTGACTTTTGTTTTGTACATACATATCATTTGAGTTGTTACATCGGTACTTGTTTCGTTGTTGTCAATAATGTTTGTTGAAGTTCCGGAACCGTGTAGAGTTTTTCATTTAGGAACGTCGTCCTAAAAAATAAAATGAACCAAAAATCCTAATAAAAAGAGAGAAGCATTGTGAATAAAAGTCATGTTCGTAAAGAAAAGAAAAAGGTTTTTTATTTAAATATATGTGTAAAAGGAAAGTGTGTATAAAATGATTCCTGTGTGTAAATGATGCGCGGAAAGGAATTCTTGTGTGTGTGAGCAACGAGTGTATATGAAGAAACTTTTGTATGAACCATAAGTGTGTGTTGGGAAAAATGAAAAATCTTTGAATGTAAATAGGGTTTGTATATAGGCCGTGTGACGTAAAGAGAAAGAGTTCTAATGCGTGTATAGAAAAAGTTTGTCATGTATAAGAATGTAGATGTACAAAGAATAGTTTTCCTCATAAAGGACCACAGGTGTATAATTTTAGTGAATATATATAAAAATAAAACAAAAAGGAAAAAAGAAAGAAAGACCGCGAAGGTCGACATGTTATAGTTAAGAAGTATAAATCATTCGTAAAGAGCAAACGTATCTCTGGAAACAAGGGACTAATGCTAAGAGTTTATTTTCCAGAATGAACCGAGATAGGGATGGATGAATTCATTGAACTGATGAAAGAACATAACTTGGAAACATTGGGCCTGTCTGTGTAAATTTCCAGCCATAGTATCACGATGCCATAAAAGGGATGCTTGAGGGCCCACCTGGCTGTAGCCATGACTAATTTTGCACATTGTTTTCAAATCAACATTGTCACGCGTGCCTTATGGAATAATATGGAAGTTCGGCCCGAAATCGACACCTTGACACCCAAATTTGTTTTGCCCCAGATATCAAGGTTGGGTTCCCACGATAAAAGACCCCATTGAAACACAACCTTAGACTTTTTTTTTGAACCTTGACCTATGAAAAGAATCCTCATCCTTTCCCCCGAAGCAAAGGGCAGCGGAATCTCCTCAAGGGAGAGCAAATAGAATGCTAAAACCCGATTTCCCAAAGAAAGGGATGGGGAAGGAAAAGTGAAAAGAAAGAAAAGGAAGAAATGGAAAGAAAGAAAAAAAAGAAAAAAGAGATGAAAAAAAAGAAAAGAACAGAAGAAAGGAAAGAAGGATTCCCAATCAAAGATCGAAAAGAAGTGAAAAGGGAAAAGAAGCAATTCTCGATCAATGAAAGAAAGAGGACAAATATTCTTCAGGCCAGATTGCCACTCAAAATCATTCTCGACTGGCAATATCCCACCCCACATGAACAAAGAGGAAAAGACCGAAACACCTAGCTTCCTCTCCAAAAACACTAACCTCGAGAAAATCCTATTGGTCCTTGGTCGTACGTTTGATCTTTGATTCGATAGGAAGTCGTGTGCAAAATAGAGTCATGGTGCAGTTATGGTTTGGGAATAGGATAAAACACTTGCCTGTGTGAGTTTTATACACTATGAGTGATTTTTTTTCAGCTTAGCCCGATTTTCCCCTGCATGTTCATTTAAAAGCTAAAAGTTGACATCCTGCCCTTCATTCTCGGTTACAAGGAAGATTACCCTTGGCACAAGTATATTGTTTCTCTAAGATGTGGTGCTCTCGCGAATGATTTATTTTTCTTTGCAAAAAGCAAGTTTTCCTTTTAGGCGGAAAAACCCAGTGGACCGTTCGGTACTGCCAACCCTTTTTTGGAGCCCCATGAATTCCGTTTTCGTTCATGCGTTCTCCACCCACGAGTTTGGAGCCATGCGTAGTGATTGCTTAGTGCAATTCTCCATTCTCAACCCTTTTTTTTTTGGAGCCCCATGAATTGTGTTTT
Source organism: Glycine max (assembly GCF_000004515.6). NCBI lineage: Eukaryota > Viridiplantae > Streptophyta > Magnoliopsida > Fabales > Fabaceae > Glycine > Glycine max. Next base: position 21,017,809 of record NC_038250.2, read on the forward strand.
CGTTCATGGATCCTCCACCCACGAGTTTGGAGCCATGCGTAGTGATTGCTTAGTGCAATTCTCCATTCTCAATCTTTTTTCGGAGCCCCATGAATTGCGTTTTCGTTCATGCGTCCTCCACCCACGAGTCTGGAGCCATGCGTAGTGATTGCTTAGTGCAATTCTCCATTCTCAACCCTTTTTCAGAGCCCCATGAATTGCGTTTTCGTTCATGCGTCCTCCACCCACGAGTTTGGAGCCATGCGTAGTGATTGCTTAGTGCAATTCTCCATTCTCAACCCTTTTTCGAAGCCCCATGAATTGCGTTTTCATTCATGGATCCTCCACCCCCGAGTTTGGAGCCATGCGTAGTGATTGCTTAGTGCAATTCTCCATTCTCAACCCTTTTTTTTTTGGAGCCCCATGAATTGCGTTTTCGTTCATGGATCCTCCACCCCCGAGTTTGGAGCCATGCGTAGTGATTGCTTAGTGCAATTCTCCATTCTCAACCCTTTTTTTTTTCGGAGCCCCATGAATTTCGTTTTCGTTCATGGATCCTCCACCCCCGAGTTTGGAGCCATGCGTAGTGATTGCTTAGTGCAATTCTCCATTCTCAATCTTTTTTCGAAGCCCCATGAATTGCGTTTTCGTTCATGCGTCCTCCACCCACGAGTCTGGAGCCATGCATAGTGATTGCTTAGTGCAATTCTCCATTCTCAACCCTTTTTCGGAGCCCCATGAATTGCGTTTTCGTTCATGCGTCCTCCACCCACGAGTTTGGAGCCATGCGTAGTGAATTCTTAGTGCAATTCTCCATTCTCAATCCTTTTTCGAAGCTCCATGAATTGCATTTTCGTTCATGCATCCTCCACCCAAAGAGTTTAGAGCTATGCTTCATGATTGACTAGTGAGGACCCTCTAGTGCGATCCTCCATTCTCCAGAGTTTTTCATCGTCAAGGGCGGATCCTCTTCACTGGGAAATGTGATCTTTGTTTATTTTCCCGATTGGTTCCTTTCCCAAATGTGTATATGTATATTATTTATTTATTGTTCTTGTTGTTGTTTGTATTTTGTTTTGTGTTGTGTAGAAAAAAAGAAGGAGTAGAGACGAGAATTATCATGGACTAATCACGGAAAGGGCAAGACGGACGAAATCAGTGTCTTATCTTTGCTTTCCTCTTATCTCCGATAAAAGGTAAGTAAAGAGGGGCAACTGTCATACCCTAATTTCGTCCGGGGATTATTACTTGATGACATGCAACCTTTGGTTAGCCGCTTTGAGATACTTCGCGTCCTTTGTTGCACAATAAATGAAGTCCCGAGACGTGTCAGAAATCAAAGGAAGCGGGCTTGCGCAATCCGTGAAATTCTGTAATGTGGCGGAAATCGAAAGGAGGTGTTTCTCGCAATCCGTGAGTTTTCGTAACTTCTTCGAAAGATAAAAAAGAGTAAATACATAATCCATGAAGATTCATAACCTTGCAGAAGGAAAATAAGTATCGTTACGAAATTCGTGAAGTTTCGTAACGTTAAGGAAAAAGAATTACCAAAAAAAGTAGAAGGGGGTGCATTTAGTAAAAAAGGGGGTACAAATAGCAATCTGGCCCACTTGGGCCTTCCAGATTCTTCCTCCAGAAGGTTGTTGGTTCTGGAGGAAGCAACCTTGCTCGCCTGGGCGAGCTGGGTGGCAAGCTCCTCCCCTATTTTGCTATAAATAGGGGGAGGAGTGAAGAAGAAAGGGGTTCAGCCTTTTTGGCACTTCTCATTCTCTCGAAATTGCTGAGGAAATTTATTTCCGTGAAGAAAATCCAAGCCGAGACGCTTCCGTAACGTTTCCGTGAGTAATTGCGCGAAGATTCTCGACCGTTCTTCAACATTCATTGTTCGTTCTTCGTTTTCTTCAGTCTTCAACGGGTAAGTACCTCAAACCGAGCTTTTCAATTCATTCAAAGGACTAACCGCCTGAGATATCTTTTGTTTCCTCTTCACAAAGTTTCAAAGGACTAACCGTCTGAGAACTTTGTCTTAACACATTGGAGGGTACATCCTTTGTGGTACAAGTAGATGGTACATCTACTTGGGTTGTTGTAACTGAGAACAAGAGAGGGTACATCTCTTGTAGATCAGTTCAAGTGGAGGGTATATCCACTTGGTTGTTCAAACAAGGGAAGGTACATCCCTTGTGGATCTTCGCTTGTAAAAGTTTTTATAAAGGTTGAAAGAAATCTCAAAGACCACAGGTCGCTTGGAGACTGGATGTAGGCACGGGTTGTTGCTGAACCAGTATAAAACTCTTGTGTTTGTCTTCTTCTTCCCTACACTCTTTAATTTCCGTTGTGCACTTTAATCATCGCTTTTACTTTTGGTTAAGTTTCTATTTCTGTTCTTTACTTTCTTAACTTTGTAGTAAAAGCCTAATTGAATCTAGTAACATTAAGAAGGATAAGTTTTTTAATTAGTAAAGGTTCATTAATAATTAATTCAACCTCCATTCTTAATTATTCTGAGGCCACTTGATCCAACAACTATCTCCTCCTGAAAGTCAGGGAACTCATCGTCCCTCAACTGGACCCACCTTTCTCTGAGAAATGACCACCCCTTGATGGTCTCAAAGTGCTGCTGATGTTCGGCACTTCGAAATCGGTGATGATCGAAGTCCATGTCAGCCTGCAGGGCAGCGCTGGAGCCTTCTCCGGAGGTGTCCTTCCTAGACCTTTTTGCAGGAAGCTTTTTCAGGGCCATCTCCTGTGAAAACACATTTGCAACGTCAGTTTACAAGGAAATGCCATTTTAAAGCAAAATCAAGCAAAAACGGCATACAACTCCTTCCAACAAAACACAAATATCAATGTAAATTTAGAGCAAACTCATACACCAATGCACATGTTTTTCTGGGACATACATTTATGAACATACATGCGTGCAAGATATTTTGCTACCTATCTTCACATATATGCATTTCCAAAGCATTTTCACTAAATTTACATACATTCATACTCAAGGTATTTTGGGCTGCCAAAAATTATATACATGCATATCCAAGGTATTTTTGCTACCAAAAATTACATATATGCATATCCAAGATATTTTTGCTACCAAAACATTACATTTTATGCATATTCAGCGTATTTTTGCTACCAAAAATTACATACGTGCATATCCAAGATAGTTGCTACCAAAAATTACATACACACATATTCAAGTATTTTTGCTACCTAAATTAACAAGGCATTTTTGCTACCTAAATTAACAAGGTATTTTTGCTACCTAAATTAACACATTTGAGTGGCATTTTTTCATTTCATTCACATTTTATTCATATATACATGCACACTTGAGAGCCAATTTCATGCTATACACATATTTACATTTATTTGAAAAGCAATTTCACATCACACATTCATGGGAAAGGTAGAAAATTTACTACTCATTCACACTTTGCAAGGCCGTTTCATGTCATATGTTCATATTTGAGATGCAGTTTCGTGCTACACTCAACATAGATACACATTTTGCAAAACCTTGGCTACCTATTCAACATGCGTACACTTCATTTGGAAGGTATTACCTCTTGCTACCTATTCTACATCTATATGTACATGATGAACATCATTTTCAAACATCTAGGTGCAAAGAAAACATTATGGTGCAGCCCAATAAAGCACTGGCCAAAAGGGGAGTCCTCACCAACATGCTCTCATTTTCCATGCCTTCTTGCATTCAAAATCAAAGCTTGGGGTTCCTAGGCCTAAGTCCTATTTTTGGCACCTACTCTAACCTCTACAAACTGTCCCTAGACTCAACAATGGCAGCCACCTATGCGTAAGTTAGCCCCACAAACAAAACTCATAGAATTATGCTCAAACGCCATTGAGGCATTTCATCGAGCGCTTGGTGGGCGCACCTTTAGGCATGAAAAAGTGGGGCATAGGGGTAATCTGACATGCCCATTCACTTCAGGATGCACCATAGGCCTAAGGCCATCGCCTACAATCCCTCAATCCCACAAAACAAGCACAAATTCATGGATGAATTGGTTCTCGGATTCAAGCAAATACATACAATTTGGAGAACTAAAATACATCAATTGAAAGCTAGAGAACCACAAAATGATGTACTTACTTGTTGGGAGTGAAAAACAATGCCAAATGGAACAAAAAATGCAAAAAATGGTGATCTAGGGCTGGAAAATCGCAAATCCCGTGAGCCTTCTTCTTGGCACTTTGAATATGAGGGGGAAGATGTTTGGGTGAAAAAACTTTCCCCTCCCCCCCCCCCCTTTATGACCATTTTCGTGCAGCGGGTGCTCGCCCTGGTGAGCTAACTCTTCATTAATTAATTAATTTAATTATTTGTTTTGCAAAATTTGACTACTTTCTCGATTTGCGCTTGTTTATTTTAATTCATAGGATTATGAGGAAACTAGGCGTACTCAACTATGACTTAAGAAACATAGGTGAATAAATAATGAGCAAAAATTTAAAAGGTACTAAGGATGCCTCCTAGTAGTGATTCTTTAACGTCTTGAGCTAGACACGGGATGATGATTTGCAGAACACAGGCCTGGCACCTGCTCGTACCTGCCCCTAAGTCTCTGAAAACAGGAAATGGCTCCACACAGTAAAATATGACTATGCTACCACTTACCTTGATTTACCTTTGTCTTGAATTCAACATGGTATTGACCATCACTCAATGCAAATCTTCTCCTGTCCTTCGACTCACAGGATGATAAATATGCATATGCATGCATGCTCATGATCAGGAAGTTCAAGTGTAACAATTTAAACAAAAGTTTATTATGTTCTATTTTACTTAAACGCTTATGACACCCCTATAGTTTGAGAGCATGCATTTTAAAGCAATTACAGACACAACACAAGGGTTGAAATGCAAACCATCAATCCGATATTTATTAAATGTTGTGATCAAAGCTTACAAAGGACTGGAAAATTTTAGGGAGCCTCAAAGTACATTCATGTATTGACTCTCCTAACTGCCAAGTGCTAAGCATAATATCGTTTGATGATATCGGTGTTCATAGGTGAAGGCAACTCTTCATTGTCCATGCTGGCAAGCACCAGTGCTCCTCCCAAGAACGCCTTTTTTCACGATAAAAGGCCCTTCATAGTTTGGATCCCACTTCCCCCTATCGTCTTTTCGGACTTGGGATTCTTTCTTCAGAACAGGGTCCCTTTCATTGAATTTGCGCTAGTGCACCTTTTTGCCAATATCTTGCCTTCTATGAGATTAAGCTGATCGAAGCGTGCTTGGGCCCACTCTGACTCTTTCAACCCGAACTCTGCCAGAATCCTTAAATAGGGGACATCTACTTCGAACGGCAGTACGACTTCCATGTTGTATACCAACAAAAATGAAGTTGCCCTAGTTGATGTGTGCACTGAGGTTCGGTAGCCATGCTCTGCGAAAGGGAGCATCTCGTGCCAATCTTTGTATGACACCATCATCTTCTGAACTATCTTCTTGATGTTCTTATTGGCAGCCTCAACTGCCCCATTCATCTTGGGCCTGTAAGGCGTGGAATTATGGTGTTGGATCTTGAAATCCTTACACATTTCCTTCATCATATTGTTATTCAGGTTGATGGCGTTGTCCGTGATAATTTTCTGGGGCAACCCATATCAGCAGATTATCTCCTTTTTGATGAATCTAACCACTACACTTCTCGTCACGCTGGAGTATGAAGCAGCTTCAACCCACTTGGTGAAGTAGTCGATCACGACCAAGATGAAGCGATGTCCATTCGAATCCCTGGGCTCGATGCTTCGATTACATCTATTCCCTACATAGAGAAGGGCCATGGCGCTGCCAAAACGTTCAAAGGCATGGGCAGAGCATTGACATTGTCAGCGAATGCCTGGCACTTGTGGCATCTTCTCACATGGATGCAATAGTCGTTTTCCATGGTGAGCCAGTAAAAGTCGGCACTTAGAATCTTCCTGACCACGACATGCCCATTAGCATGGGTCCAAAAAATCCTTCCTGCACCTCCACGAGCATTCGCTCGGCTTCCTTAGCGTCCACACGTTGGAGCAAAACCATATCATGAGGTCGCTTGTACAGGATACCTCCGCTTAGAAAGAACCTAGTTGCCAACCTCTGCAACGTCTTCTTGTCGTTGTCAGAAGTCCCCTGTGGATACTCCTTATGCTCTATGTACCGTGTTAGTCATCTTATACGACTAACTTTTGTATAAAAAAATTTTGCAAAATATGTTTAGTTTTCCCCAATTATAGTTCTTTTGTAGGAATTGTGATGTGTCATTATTTGCTCCTATTTCTTAACCCTTTGTCACCATTTTAATTATTGATTAGCCTTAATTATCAAATTAATTATGCAGTTTTATCATTTGGGCCTACTTGACTAATTTTGTGTTTTTAATTTAATTTCAGGAGAATTATAAACAATTGGGCTTGAATCCGGAATTGGGCTTGGACTTGAAGAGAGCAGACAATTTTTTATTTTATCAAATGTTATCTTATCCAGATTTTATTTCATCTAGATTTTATTTCGTCCAGATTTTATTTCATCCGATCTTATCTTATCTTGTCCAGATTTTATTTTATTTCATTTATGGGCTTGAACTTAAAATAGATTTGTAAGCTTTGGGGTTGAGGACCTATATAATAGCACCAGGGTTTTAGTTTAGAGAGTTTTTAGAAAGAGGAGACAGTTTTTGGGAGAGGAGAATAATTGTAGGTTTTGCAATTCTAGTTTTTATTGTTGTTCATGCGCACTGTTCACGTAGAATAAAATTCATTTTCTGCAATTTTGTTTCTACTTCAATCTGCAATTTCACTTTCTGCTTCCAATTGCAATTTCGTTTTCTGCTGATTAATGGAAGGCTAAGTCTCCAGCATTGTTTTCTCTTGAGGATCAAGCACAACACTCTTTGAGGTTTTGTTATTACTATTGAATTCTGATCAGTTTTTCCTCTTCACCAATTACTTTGTATTTGTTGCTATTAATCCATGCATGCTTAGTGCTTGATTAATTGTCTCTGCGCTTAATTTACGTTCATGCTTAATGATCATTTTCGTTCATGATTAATTGGTGTATGTGTTGCTTAATCACATAATGACAGCCTTATGTTAATTTTTGTTTAGTAATTTAATTTAGGGTTGGATTAAGTGGTTGAACTGATTAAGGATAAATTCTCATAACCTAGGATAAGAGACTTGCTTGTGAATCAAGAGGAAACAACATGTTTTAATTCTGTTATTTTCTAATTAAAATTTGGTTGCTGTAAATTTACAAAAACAAACAACCCCCCCCCCCCAATTCGTTATTGTCTTATTACTATCTGTTATGAATGTTTGGTTGACCATTGCTCGTTGGGAGACGACCTAGGATCACTTCCTAGATACTGCATTTTTAATGTTTATTTGATTCGGATATGTTTTGTGTGTAGCTCTGTCGTTTAGGTTGTGAGTTTGTGTTGTTTTGTTTTGAGTAGCGTTCTATTTTGCATTTCAGTCGTGTTCCTTGTTTAGCAACTGTTTCAGTTTTGTGTTTTGTTGTGAACAGTGATTAGCGACTAGGAACTAGCGGCTGATTTTGCAATTTAATTGGTGATTTTTGTTTTGATAGTTAGAGTTGTTATTTTTGGCTGATTTTTTGTCTGGTAGTTTCTTTTGATCCATATTTTGTGTGAAAAATACCATGAGCACTTGGTGTGGTAGTATTTGAGAGAGACAAAAAATTTGGGAACTTGTTTTTAGCAAAAATTAAAACGGCCATATTTTGTGTGGCTGACTATTATTATATATGCATTTGGGGTAGAAAAAAATTTCCCATACTCTGGAAACCAGCTTGGGGTCTCCCAAACTCGAAAAATCAGCCGTTTACTAAGTTTTTTTTTTCAAGTTTTATTGTCCTACTTTTCCAAACTTTGCTTAGGTAGTTTTCATAGTTAGACTTTGAATTTTTGTTTGAAATTTTTTATGCTATCTTTTCATGATTTTAGGGTGTTCCTCGCAAAATTTCAGCTCATTTGGATATCGTTTGAGTATAGCTGTAGTTTTACCCCCTTGTTAGGTGCTTGTTGAGAAACACATTATTTGCTGCATATAGTGCATGACTAGGGGCAGTCCAGGTGATTTACAACCCTTTGATCCTGAAATAGATAGAACCTTTCATAGATTAGTTAGGCATAGTGTGCATCCTGATCATTCTGTGCATTTTGAGCATTCTGAGTATTTTGTTGCTGGTGATTCTGAATATTCTGATTTTGAGCATTCAACTACTAATTTTCATAATGAGAACATGGCTCAACCTCCACCTCATGAGAGGACTCTTAGGTGGATGGTTGCACCTGATTTCACTTATGAAAGCTTGTGCATTCAAGACTGGACTAATACATTTGCTGGCCAAGTTTCATGGTCTTGTAGGTGAAGATCCTCATAGGCATCTTATGGAGTTCCATATTGTTTGTTCCACCATGAAGCCCCCTAATGTCCAGGAAGATCATATCTTTCTAAAGGCTTTTGCTCATTCTCTGGAGGGAGTGGCAAAAGATTGGCTATACTACCTTGCTCCCAGGTCCATTTTCAGGTGGGATGACCTTAAAAGGGTGTTCTTGGAGAAATTCTTCCCTGCATCTAGTACCACTGCCATCAGAAAAGACATTTCAGGCATCAAGCAACTTAGTGGAGAGAGCTTGTATGAGTACTGGGAAAGATTCAAGAACAAATACAATAAGCAATTGAGGCCCCTTCTCAACCTTCCTTAGAGGAGTTAGTAAGGCAAATGACAATCCAGAATATGCAATTTCAACAAGAGACAAGAGCCTCTCAGAGTCAGACAAATCAGATGGGGCAGATGGCTACTCAGTTGAACCAAGCTCAGTCCCAAAATTCTGACAAATTGCCTTCATAGACTATGCAGAATCCAAAAAATGTGAGTGCCATCACCTTGAGGTCTGGCAAGCAAATTCAAGTGCCTCCACCAGTAACAACACCTGCACCTGAACCTATCAAGCTTCATTCTACACCTGAAAAAGAGGATGAGATAGTTGCAAAAAAGAGAAAGCTTCCAGATCATGAGGGAGCTAACAAAAATTTTCATGCAGGTGGACCTTCTTCGAGTAGTTCTGACTTGAAGCACCCTCCTATCCCTCTTCCATTCCCACCTAGAGCAATTCCAAACAAAAAGATGGAAGAAGTGGAAAATAAGATCTTGGAGACCTTCAGGAAAGTAGAGGTGAACATACCTCTACTAGATGCTATCAAGCAGATTCCAAGATATGCCAAGTTTCTAAAGGAGTTGTGCACCCACAAAAGGAAGCTCAAAGGCAATGAAAGGATTAGCATGGGCAGAAATGTGTCAGCAATGATAGGTAAATTTGTTCCTCACATTCCTGAGAAATGTAAGGATCCAGGTACTTTTTGTATACCTTGCATTATTGGGAACAGTAAATTTGAGAATGCCATGCTAGATCTAGGAGCATCAGTTAGTGTCATGCCTCTATCCATTTTCAATTCATTATCTCCTGGACCTTTACAATCTACATATGTGGTGATTCATTTGGCAAATAGAAGTGTTGCTTACCCCGCAGGTTTCATAGAGGATGTGCTGGTTCGGGTAGGTGAACTTATTTTTCCTGTTGATTTTTATGTTCTTAATATGGAAGAGGGATTTTCCCATGGTTCAGTTCCAATTATTTTAGGCTGGCCATTTATGAAAATAGCCCGAACCAAGATAGATGTTTATGCTGGCACATTATCTATGGAATTTGGTGATATTGTTGTTCATTTTAACATTCTTGATGCCATGAAATATCCATCTGAGGATCATTTTGTTTTTCGTGTTGAGATAATTGATCAAATTTTTGATGATTATATGATTGATTTTGATTCTGTTCTTCATGGTAGGAAACATCCATTTTTATCTGATCTGCATACTTGTCATTCCTTATGCATTGAATCTGAATCTGAGTTTGAATTTGATCCTGCATCTGATTTTTATGCTACGAGTGAATTTGACTTTGAGTCTGGTTCTGATTTTTTGGGTGTTGTACCTCTTGATGTTGATTTTTTAGAGTCAGAATGCACTAACCATGTTGCAGGAAATACATATACTTCTAACTTGCTTTATGAGGTACAGGCTGAGGAACCTTCCTTTTCTTCTCCTACCCTGGTTCCTCCAACTGTTCAGCCACCACCCACACCAGAGTTGAAGCCCTTACCAGCAACCCTCAAGTATGCTTACTTGGAGAACAAGAAAAAATTTCTAGTGATCATCTCTGCCTCCCTTGATGCTGAGCAAGAGGAGAAGTTGTTGCTAGTGCTCAAGAAGCACAAGAAGGCCATTGGATGGACTTAAGCAGACATTCCTGGTATTAGCCCATCTACCAGCATGCATAGGATACATTTAGAGGATGGAGCTAAGCCAGTGAGGTAGCCACAACGGCGACTCAACCCCGTCATTCTAGATGTGGTGAAAAAGGAAGTAACCAAGCTTTTACAAGCTAGAATCATCAACCCCATTTCTGACATCCAGTGGGTGAGTCCAGTCCAAGTGGTTCCTAAGAAGACAGGCCTCATAGTGATTAAGAATGAGAGGGATGAGCTTATCCGCACAAGAGTGCAGAATAGCAGGTGAGTCTGCATTGATTATAGGAGGCTGAACCAGGTAACCAGAAAAGATCATTTTCCCCTGTCATTCATTGATCAAATGCTTGAGCGCTTGGCAGGTAAGTCTCATTACTATTTTCTTGATGGTTTTTCTGGTTACTTACAAATTCATATTGCTCCCGAGGATCAAGAAAATACCACATTCACCTGTCCCTTTGGCACTTTTGCCTATAGGAGGATGCCCTTTGGTCTATGCAACGCCCTTGGTACCTTCCAGTGGTGTATGCTTAGCATTTTCAATGACTTTTTAGAGAGTTGCATAGAGGTGTTTATGGATCCTCTTTTGATGCATGTTTGGATAGTCTGGATAGAGTTCTTAATAGATGCATTGAAACTAACCTTGTGCTGAATTTTGAAAAATGTCACTTTGTGGTAGAACAAGGTATAGTTTTAGGGCATATCATTTCCAGTAGGGGCATAGAGGTAGACCCTGCAAAAATGGATGTTATTTCACAATTTCCTTGCCCTTCTTGCATGCGAGAGGTTCGTTCTTTTCTTGGTCATGCAGGGTTTTATAGGCGCTTTATCAAGGATTTTAGCAAAGTGGCCTTTCCACTATCCAATCTACTGCAAAAGGAGGTGGAGTTTGATTTTGATGACCGATGCAAAGAGGCTTTTGATTGCCTCAAGCATTCGGTGACTACCACCCCTATCATTCAGGCACCTGATTGGCCAGCCCTATTTGAGCTAATGTGTGATGCATCCAATTACGCATTGGGGGCTGTCCTTGCTCAAAAGATTGATAAGCTGCCTCGGGTGATCTACTACGCTTCCAGAACTTTGGATGCTGCTCAAGCAAATTACACTACCACAGAGAATGAGCTATTAGCGATAGTTTTTGCTCTTGAGAAATTTTGTTCATATTTACTTGGTACTCGTGCTATTGTTTATACTGACCATGCAGCTCTCAAGTACCTGTTGAAGAAGGTTGAATCAAAGCCTAGATTGATTAGGTAGATGTTTTGGCTCCAAGAGTTTGATTTGGAAATCCGTGATCGGAGTGGTGCACAGAACCTCGTGGCTGACCACCTGAGTAGGATTGAGCGTGCATTTGAGGACTCACCCATTCGAGATGATTTTCTGGATGACCATTTGTACATTCTATATAGTATTTATGATTCCTTCCCCACTCCTTCGTTTGCTAATATTGTGAATTATTTGGTTGCTTTTGTTTTTCCTCCCTTAGCATTTAGAGCTCAAAATGATAAAATTAAGAGCAATGCTAAGCATTATATTTGGGATGACCCCTATTTGTGGAAGTTGTGCAGTGACCAGGTTATTAGGAGATGCATTCCAAACCATGAGATCAACTCGGTCCTACAATTTTGTCATTCTTTCGCACCAGGTGGCCATCTTGGCATACAGAGGACAACTCGCAAGGTGCTTGACTATGGTTTCTATTGGCATACCATCTTCAAGGATGCGTGGAGAATTTGTAGCACTTGTGAGCCTTGTTAGAGAGCAAGCGGCTCACTTTCATGGAGACAGCAAATGCCTCAACAACCCATGTTATTCTGTGAGGTGTTTGATGTCTGGGGTATAGATTTTATGGGACTGTTCCCTGTCTCTTTTGGTTTTGTTTATATTCTCCTTGTTGTTGATTATGTTTCAAAATGGGTGGAAGCCAAAGCCACCAGAACTAACGATGCTAAGGTTTTTGTGGATTTTGTTAGATCTAATTTGTTTTGCAGGTGTGGAGTCCCTAGAGCCATCGTTAGTGATCAAGGAACCGATTTTTGTAACAGATCCATGTATGCCTTGCTCAAAAAGTATGGGGTCGTGCACAAAATTTCAACACCTTACCACCTCCAAACTAATGGGTAGGATGAGATTTCAAACAGGGAGATAAAAAGGATCTTGGAGAAGATTGTGCAGCCGAACATAAAAGATTGGAGCACTAGGCTAGATGATGCTCTTTGGGCGCATAGGACTGCTTACAAAGCACCCATAGGAATGTCTCCTTATCGGGTTGTCTTAGGCATGTCATCTTCCTGTAGAGATACAGCACAGAGCCTACTGGGCTGTAAAGACCTGCAACTTCTCTATTGATCAGGCTGGAGAGGAAAGGAAGTTACAACTAAGTGAGCTAGATGAGATTCGTTTAGAAGCCTATGAGAATTCCAAATTCTACAAGGAGAACACTAAGTTCCATGACAGCCTGATAGCTAAGAAGGACTTCGTGGTTGGACAGAAAGTTTTATTGTATAACTCTAGGCTCAGACTCATGAGTGGTAAGTTGAGGTCAAAGTGGATTGGTCCTTTTGTTGTGACTAATGTTTTTCCTTATGGTACAGTTGAGATCAAAAGTGAATCCACAAATAAGAGCTTCAAGGTCAATGGACATTGGCTGAAATCATTCCTCACAAATCCCTCCTTAGTGGATGTAGTGGTGGAGGAAACCTCCTTACTTCACCCTACTTCTCTTCCACCATGACTCAGGGAGTTTTCTTTTTCTATCTTCTTCTTTGCTTTTATTGCACTTGTCCAAATTTATTGATTGTTTTGATTGCTCTTGATCTTGTGATTGTGCTACATTGAGCACAATGTGTTGTTTAAGTGTGGGGGGAGATTGTTCTTTAATTTTGTTGGGTTTTTCTAGTTTAATTTTGTTAGGTTTTCTAGGTTAATTTTGTTATTTTGGTTTTATAATTTTGTTATTTTGGTTTTATGTTTTGTGTACAACATTGCATGTTCGAACTTTCAAAACTAACATGACATGCAGAGAAAAACAAGGATTTCAATTTTGTTATTTTGGTTTTATAATTTTGTTATTTTGGTTTTATGTTTTGTGTACAACATTGCATGTTTCTCTTTGAATTATAGGTTATGTACATGTAATGGGTAATTGTTTTTGAAATAGGAGTTTCTTGGCATTTTGTGAATTGAAATCCTTGTTTTTCTCTGCATGTCATGTTAGTTTTGAAAGTTCAAAATTGGAAGTGATAGATTTACCCTTGGTGAGAATTTGAGCCATCATCATCTATTTTATTCGGTGTGTTTTGCCCCATTGATTGTTTGCACAATAGCCTTGGCTTGACTCTTGTTGATACTTCTTGCTTCACATGCATGTTGGGAGATGATTTAGAGATTTTGTTCTTATAAGCCTCTACCAAATGAGCCTACCTTGAATTAATTCCTTTGATAGCCCCTTTGAGCCTATGTTCCCCTTTCTTTGTTTTGAAGCTCATTACAAGCCTTAAGTGAAAACCTATGATCTCACCCTACCCTTGAGGAATTTTGGAGCTTTGGAATTGTTTTGGGAATAAGTGTGGGGGGGCATGTTTCATTGGATGATATGTTTTTCTTGGCCATGCTTGATGATGTATTTTGGCCATGCTTGATGATGTATTTTGGCCATGCTTGATGTATATACATATATTTCCTAATTATTGCTTTATTTTAAAATTCTTTCAAATGCTACTATTCACGTTTAAAAAAAAGGATGAAGTTGAATAAATGAGGTCTTGATTTGAAGACTTAGATTGGTTTGAGGACTTGTTTGATTTTGTTTTGGGTTTACTTTTTAAACTTAATTTTTAATTTTGGTTTTGGGGTTTACAACTCTTTCTTAGTTCCCTTTTATTCCCCATTGCTCCTCTATTCCTTTGGGTTTTAGCTACTTATCCCATACTTTCCTTTACCTTATCCTTGGCCCGATTACAACCTTAAAAGACCTTTTAATCCTCATGTGCATGTGTTTGTGGTGTGATTGTCAATTTTAGAGTCTTGCCAAGTCTATGTGGTGTTTGTTTTCATGGGTGCTATGAGAGTAAACTGTAGCCTAGACACTTGAGAGATAGAGTGCATATCTTATGAGGCTTTATCACTTTTCATTCTTGAGCTGATTGACTATCTTGCCATGTTTGAGATGCTTGGATGATTTTCATGACTGTCTTGATTATTTAACTCTCTACATGTTGGATGTTGCCCATTCCTTGGGATTCATTAAGAAATATGTAATTGTTTTTGTGTTTGTTTTTTTCTCTTTAATGTCTCTGGATTTGTTCCTTGTTTTGTTTTTTTTTTTAATTTTTCCCATGAATGCAAAAGGCAAAGTGTGGGGGGATTTGATGTGTCATTATTTTCTCCTATTTCTTAACCCTTTTTGTCACCATTTTAATTACTGATTAGCCTTAGTTGTCAAATTAATTATGCAGTTTTATCATATTGGCCTACTTGACTAATTTTGTGTTTTTAATTTAATTTCAGGATAATTATAAGCAATTGGGCTTCAATCCAGAATTGGGCTTGAACTTGAAGAAAGCAGACAATTTTATTTTATCAAATCTTATCTTATCCAGATTTTATTTCATCTCGATTTTATTTCGTCTAGATTTTATTTCATCCAATCTCATCTTATCTTGTCCAGATTTTATTTCATTTCGTTTATGGGCTTGAACTTAAAATAGATTTGTAAGCTTTGGGGCTGACGACCTATATAACAGCACTAGGGTTTTAGTTTAGAGAGTTTTTAGAGAGAGGAGACAGTTTTTGGGAGAAGAGAATAATTTTAGGTTTTGCAATTCCAGTTTTTATTGTTGTTTATGCGCACTGTAGACGTAGAATAAAATTCATTTTCTGCAATTTCATTTCTGCTTCAATTTGCAATTTTGCTTTCTCCTTCAAATTGCAATTTCATTTTCTGTTGATTAATGGAAGGCTAAGTCTCTAGAGTTGTTTTCTCTTGAGGATCAAGCATAACTCTCTTTGAGGTTTTGTTATTACTGTTGAATTCTGATCAGTTTTTCATCTTCACCAATTACTCTGTATTTGTTGCTATTAATCCATGCATGCTTAGTGCCTGATTAATTGTCTCTGCGCTTAATTTACTTTCATGCTCAATGATCATTTTCATTCATGATTAATTGGTGTATGTGTTGCTTAATCACATAATGACAACCTTATGTTAATTTTCGCTTAGTAATTTAATTTAGGGTTGGATTAAGTGGTTGAACTGATCAAGGATAAATTCTTGTAACCTAGGATAAGAGACTTGTTTGTGAATCAAGGGGAAACAACATGTTTTAATTCTGTTATTTTCTAATTCAAATTTTCTTGTTGTTTAATTTACAAAAACAAACAACCCCCCCCCCCAATTCGTTACTGTTTTATTACTATCTGTTATGAATGTTTGGTTGACCATTGCTCGTTGGGAGACGACCTAGGATCACTTCCTATATACTACATTTTTAATGTTTATTTGATTCAGGTACAACCTCGGTTAAATTGTAAATAAAATTTGTTGTGTTTTAATGTTAAAATCTGTACAATTTCAGGTAAAAAGGAGCTAATTTCATGAAGTGCCAAAGTGATTGTTGCGTTAAGCGAACTCAGTGGGCTTAGCGCGTATCCATCGCTAAGTGCGGCTTCCGTGCGCTTAGTGTGAAGAAGGAATATGGAAGAGAACGTGAATCGAAGCAGTGCACTAAGCGCGAGATCAGCTTGCTAAGGTCTCTTGCCAGGCTCAGTGCAATGTTTGAAACCGACAAGTATACTAGATCGCACAAGTAGTATAAAACGGTAAGAACCGAGTATCGAACTCTCAGGGAACTTCTGTTATCTGGCAAGCTATTTCGATAAATAGGCGTCTGGTATGAAAATATGACTGTAGTTATGAACATGTATTTAAACTATCTAGGCAAAAAGAAAGAAAATCACGCAAGAGAAATACTGTGTAAAAACAAGTAGAGAAAGCGTTGGTCTTCCTCATTGGTTCCTGATGCCAAAAAGGATGTTCTCTATCTAACAATGCTCATGTGTTCTTATGTTGTCTCCTGGACTGCTAGACCCCGATTCCTCATGATAGCCTAGCCTAGTCCTGATCCAGCCTCGTTCGCAGATTCCTCTTGTAAAACTAAACTCAACCAAGACCGCATTAAGACACACATACACAACTAAGTTCTTGTACCCCAATCCCTCGTGATAGCACAACAACTTAGTCCCGTACTATCAAGGGCTTTAGAATCAGACCAGTTCCCACTATTGAATGACCCTAACAAAGCATGCATCTACATGATCAAGGTAAAAGCACATTGGAATGAAAAGCAGATAGCACAAAGAACACACAAAACATCATTACATAGATAGAAATATATTTACATCAGGTACCTACAGGGAAGATCCAACAGAGGATTTAGCTTTCCATAGTCTGGAAACCTCCTTTACAACAAAGAGAAGAACAAGATGAAAGACTGCAAAAACACAAGTGGTGAGGATGTCTCCTTCACCTCTAGGATCTCACAATCACTCACAAACTCATCTCAAGCTCTTAGAATGGCTTCCGCTTCGAACTCGCGTCTCTGCAGATCTTCACAAAACAAAGTCTCTCAGAACTCTTTGCAACTTGAACCTTTCTCTCTTTAGAACCTTCGTGCATGCAGAGCTTCTCAAGAAAAGTGCCAAACTCCCTTTGCAAATCTGATTTCAGGCTTAAATAGGTGGCCTTGTTCGTGCTCATGTGCTTAGTGCAGATCTGGATCGCTTAGCGCGTATAAGTGGATTTTGGCTTAGCGCGCTTATTTCGCTTAGCGGATGAGATGAAGCGGTGCGCTTGATGACCTGGAGCGGTGTGCTTAGCAAACTTGATAGCTCATCTTCTTCTGGATTCTTCCTCGTGCTTAGCCACTGAAGGTTGCACTTAGCGAATTCTCGCTAAGCCAGCAGCTTGGCTTAGCGAAAGAGTGAAAAACAACACTTTGCCAAAGTTGCCTAGTTAACCTGAAATTGAGAGAAATTGATTATTAAACGCACAAAACAAAAGAATAAATTATCTATTGCCTATATTTAACAAAAAGTACTTATAGTATTACAAAGCAACCATAAATTGGGAAAGTTTGATACAATATACACAAGTTTTATACACAAAAGTTAGTCGTATTTATCGCGTCATGGACCTCAATTAATTCAACTCGAATTGATGTTAGCTTAGCTCAACCTTGGCCATCTTAGCGGACCAAATTAGCCTCAGATGCAAGGGTTGAGCGCTAAGCGCCTAAGACTCGCGGCTTAGCGCATGAACAGAGATGTGCTTAGCGCGAGGCTTGCGCTTAGCGAAAGGACTATTTTTTTTTTCTAAGTTAAAACTTAGTCCTTTCCCAAGAAATTAAAACCCTTAAGTTTACCATTCAAAGGGAGGCTGATATGCTCCAATGTTCAGATTAAAAATCAAGTTCCAAAATGATCAAATGCATAAAAACAAACACAACAAAGATTTACACTGGGTTGCCTCCTAGGAAGCGCTTCTTTAATGCCATTAGCTTGATGCTTTTACCTCTCTGGGCAATCTCATGTTTTGGTTCTTACCTTCAGAACCTCTTATCTTCTCCCATTACCTGCAAGCAAACATTGTGTTTTGGAGCAGGCTTGTCTTCCACAAACAAGTCGAAATCAATTTTCTGGTCTTCAAAACCTAACTCCAGCTTCCTCTTCCCCATGTCAACTATGCAGCTTGCGGTCAACATGAACGCCCTTCCCAAGATTACAGGGATGTCAATATCTTCAGAGATATCCATGACCACAAAGTCTGCTGGGAAGATAAAATGCTTTACCCTGACCAACACGTCTTCAATGACTCTATAGGGCTTGGTAATGGAGCGGTCAACTAATTGTAAAGTCATTCGAGTGGGCATAATCTCCAACTCTCTCAGTCTTCAACACATGGAGAGTGGCATCAAATTAATGCTGGCTCCCAGATCAATCAGAGTCTTTCTCACATTGACTTCTCCTATTGAACAAGGAATGGTTACACTCCCAGGATCTTTGTGCTTAGGTGGAAGGATCTTTTGGATTACAACACTACAATTTTCGTCAATTATGATGTTTTCCTGATGAATGTACCTATGCTTCCTTGTCAACATATCTTTCAAAAATTTAGAGTAGAGTGGCATCTGCTGCAGAGCTTCGCCTAAGGGCATGGTTATTTCCAGTTTCCTGAAAATATCCAAAAGCCTTGCCAAATGACGATCTTTTTCTTTCTTGGAAGGCACCACAGGATATGGTACTTCCACACTTTCTTCCATAGCCTTTCCAATTCTACTCTTCTTTGCAACCTTATTTTTTTTCATTTTCATTTTTCTCATTTTTTATTTCTTTTTCGCTTTCTTTTTCTTTTTCTTGGTCCTCCATCTCTTTATTCTAGACCATTATTTTCTTCCCTTTTTCCTAATTCTTTTTACCCTTCACATCATATTTCTTAACCTCAAACCTGTCTTTTCACTCATTTGTTCCTTGTCTAACACATTTTCTTCATCCTTAGCTTCTACAAACCTTTTACTCCTGGTCATCACAGCCTTGCAGTCCTCCTTAGGATTATTTTCTGTATTTGCTCCAAAGTTGTTTGATGACTTGTTAGCTATCTACTTGGCCAGTTGTCTCATCTATACTTCAAGGTTCTTTAATGCTGACTCAGTACTCTTATGATTCGACATTGTTACCTGCATAAACTGAGTCAAGGTCTCTTCCAACTTAGTTGTCCTCTAAAAGATGTTAGGCCCTTGTTGAATTGGCCTGTTCGAGGATCCACCTTGGTCTTTATTGAACTGGTTGTCAAGGTGTGTCCTCCACTGTCCTTGTTGATTATAAGGACCTTACTGGAAGCCTGAAAACCCTCCTTGAGTGTACCCTTGCCTCTGCTGATTCCCCATGAAATGAATTTCTTGAGTGTTATCGTCAGTGGGATTGCATTGGCCTGTCTCATGAGCTTCACCAAAAATGGTACAACCTGTGACCTGCAAAACAAAAGAATGTGTAGGTTGTCTAATCGACAGTTTAGTTGGCAGCTTACCAAGTGTTTCCGTTAGGATCTCATGTTGCTTAGATAGCAACTTGTTCTGTGCCAACAAAGCGTCATGTGATGTTAGTTCCAACAGGCTCTTCTTTATGGGTTGATGGGTTCTGTCCCTCAGGATGGCATGATCATTGGCTGACATGTTCTCTATGAGCTCAATTGCTTCTTCTAGAGTTTTCAGCTTTATTTTTCCCCCAGCAGAAGCATCTAGTAATTGCTTGGTTTGTGGTCTCAGCCAATCTATGAACATATTCAGTTGGATTGGCTCGGAGAATCCATGGGTGGGAGTTCTTCTCAGTAAGTCTCTGAATCTCTCCAATGCCTCACTCAAAGATTCATCAGGGAACAGATGAAATGAAGATATTGCTGCCTTCCCTTTAGCAATCTTAGATTCTGGAAAGTACTTCTTTAGAAATTTTTCCACCACTTCTTCCCAGGTTTTAAGATTATTGCCACCTCTTGGCCTCTCTTGCCAGTGAAAATGAGAAAAGGCTGAGTCTGATAGCTTTATCTGGTACACCGACAATCTTAACAATATTGAAAATCTCTATAAATGTTGCCAAGTGTGCATAGGGATCTTCATTGGGTAATCCTTCAAATAAATTCCCTTGTATCAGATGGATCAAAGAATGTGGGTAGGTGATGTTATACGCTTACACTTCAGGACAGGCAATGCTAGTGAAAAATTGTGGTACAGAGCAAGTTGAATAGTCCTCAAGGGTAGTCCTCAAGGGAGACACAAAAGAATTCAGGCAGTTAGTCCTTCGTTCTTTTGGAAAAGGGAGAAGAGAGACACAAGGCGGTTAGTCCTTGGCGAATTCTTTTTGGCAAAGGGAGAAGGGAATGAAAAAGATGAATAGCACACTTTTGTTTTCAAGGTTTAGAAAACCAGAAAACTTTAGAAATCTTTTGGCAAAGGAAGAAGAAGAAGAAATTCAAGATGATGTTCAAAGAGATTCAAAGGTTGTATAGGATTGTAATAATTGTTCTTAAAATGCAAGTTAAGGTCTTGCTTTTATAGACTCTTCATGTCTGGTCAAGAAAACCATTAGAAGAGTTATAACCTTTAGAAAAACTTGAAAACCATTGGAAGAGTTACATCTTTTGATTTTTATTCAAAACTTATCACTGGTAATCGATTACCAAATCATTGTAATCGATTACACAAAGCATTTTTGTGAAAGGATGTGACTCTTCACAATTGAATTTGAATTTCAACGTTCAAACACACTGGTAATCGATTACCAAAATCTTGTAATCGATTACACCATTTTGAAATTAATTGGAACGTTGTAAATTCAATTTGAAAGCTTTTGAAAACAAATTTTGCTACTGGTAATCGATTACAGTAAACTGGTAATCGTTTACCAGAGAGTAAAACTCTTTGGTAAAAGCTTTTGTGAAAACTTCATGACACATTGTTTTGAAAAACATTTTAGTACTTATCTTGATTGAGTCTTTTCTTGATTCTTGAATCTTGAGTCTTGAATCTTGATCTTGATTATTCTTGATTCTTGATTCTTGAAACTTGAATCTTGAAATCAAATTTCTCTTGATTCTTGAATTGTTCTTGACTCAATCTTGAAATCATTCTTTTGGGCTTTTTGTCATCATCTTTGTTATCATCAAAACACCTTGAATCAATCTTGATTCATGACTCAATCTTTATTCAATCATGAAGCTTGCTTCAACAAACATATACTGCCTTAGACGATGGGACACCCATAACAAAGCACAATGTGTCCTTTCCAACAGAGAGTAGTTCATTTCATAGGCGGTGAACTTTTTACTCAAGTAATAGACAACCCGTTCTCTCTTTCTGGAATCATCGTGCTGCCCCAGCATGCACCCCATCAATTCATCCAATACCGTCATGTACGAGATAAGAGGTCTCCCGGGCATCGGTGGCATAAGCACAAGAGGATTCATAAGGCATTGCTTGATTCTTCCGAATGCCTCTTGATAGTCATCGTTCCAACAAACGGACTGGTTCTTGCGTAAGAGTTTGAAGAGTAGCTTGTAGGTAGTAGTGAGCTGCGATATGAACATTGCTATGTAATTCAAACGCCCCAAGAAACCTTAGACCTGCTTTTCCATCCATGGCTGAGGCATATCAAGCATGGCTTTCACCTTGTCGGGATCCATTTTATCCCCTTCTGACTTACAACAAAGCCAAGTAGCTTTTCTGACTTGACCCCGAAAGTGCACTTGGCGGGGTTCAATCTTAGCTGGTACTTATGTAGTCGTTCAAACAAATTTTGCAAGTTGACGAGGTGTTCCTCCTTGGTTCTAGATTTGGCAATCATATCATCCACGTAGACTTCAATCTCCTTATGCATCATATATTGGAATAATGCCACCATAGCCCATTAATAGGTTGCCCCGACGTTCTTGAGCCCAAAGGACATCACCTTATAACAGAACGTTACCCACAAGGTGGTGAACATAGTCTTCTCCATGTCCTCCAGCACCATCTTTATCTGATTGTAACCAGAGAATCCGTCCATGAAGGAAAACAAAGCGAAATTGGCTGTGCTATCTACAAGGACATCAATGTGTGGTAAAGGAAAGTTATCCTTTAGACTGGCTTGATTTAGGTCCTGATAGTCCACACACATTCATACCTTCCCATCCTATTTAGGGACTGGCACGATGTTGGCCACCCATTCAGGATATCGAGCCACTGCCAAGAAGCCAGCTTTGAACTGCTTTTTCACTTCCTCTTTGATTTTTAAGGACATCTCGGGCTTCATCCTTTGTAGCATTTTCTTGACCGGGGAATACTCGGGGTTTAGAGGTAATCGGTGTTGCACAATGTTGGGGTTTAAACTAGGCATATCTTGGTATAACCAAGCGAAGATATCTTGTTAGTTTTGTAACAAAACCACCAATTCATCTAGGACTATCATGGTCATGCCCTACCAACCTTTACCTTTTTCCTTTCCTTGCTAACACCCAAGTTTACGATTTCCATTTCTTCTTGGTGCGGCTTTATCTCTAAGTCTTCCTGAGTGACAATCCTTTCTATCTCTGGGGAAAACCCCGTATTTTCATCTTCTTCAACCTCAATTCGATTCGTTACTTGTTCAAAATCAACGTCAGGGTCCTCGGTATTAGTACCTCCACAGGACTCATCGTTGGATCTGTACCATTTAATCACAAAAGAAAAAAATGCAAATTAATGAGAATGGGTGAAGATGCAAGAATAGATGAAGGAAAGATCTTGTATTATATATCTTAATAGCAAAAGACATAATGCCTTAACAAGGAGAAAAACCCTAAAGCCTAGGCCCAGCTGTAGGGTTAAAACTAAAGAATTACATTATCTCCACCACGGAAACCTCAGGCCATTCAACCACTCGCTAGTTTCCTAATTGGAAATTAGGAAGGCACGAATGTACCAAGCTTGAACACTCTTGGCGGGCTTAATCATGTATCATGGCGACTTGCCCTTCACACCTCCAACCCACACTCACGAAACTCTTGTTGATGTGGCATGGAGGGGCTTCATTCACTTACGGCCTTTGTTGCTGGCCCATGCCCCTACTTCTTCTTTCTAGGGTGCCTCTTCATACATCGGCATTGTAGAAGCAAAGCTTCATGGTGAATCAAAAGTGATTCAAAGATGTTTTGATGATAACAATGATGATAACAAAAGGTGATGACAAAAAGCTCAAAGGTCAATCAAGGGATGAGTTCAAGATGTTAAAGAAGAAATCAAGAACAAATTCAAGACTCAAGAGGAAAAGTTGAAGAACACTTCAAGATTCAAGAAGAAGGATGAATTCAAGAATCAAGATTCAAGGATCAAGCTTCAAGAATCAAGATCAAGATTCAAGATTCAAGATTCAAGAATCAAGAGAAGACTTAATCATGATAAGTATGAAAAGGATTTTTCAAAAACTTAGTAGCACATTGATTTTTCACAAAACATGTTTACCAAAGAGTTTTTACTCTCTGGTAATCGATTACCAGATTGCTGTAATCGATTACCAGTAGCAAAATTGTTTTGAAAAAGTTTTCAAATTGAATTTCCAACGTTCCAATTAATTTGAAAAGGCTGTAATTGATTACAATGTTTTGGTAATCGATTACCAATGCCTTTGAACATTGAAATTCAAATTCAAATGTGAAGAGTCACATCCTTTCACATAAAAGCTTTGTGTAATCGATTACACTAATTTGGTAATCGATTACCAGTGATTGTTTCTGAATAAAATCAAAAGATGTAACTCTTCAAATGGTTTTTGACTTTTTCAAATTGGTTTTAAGTTTTTCTTAAAGTCATAACTCTTATAAATGGTTCTCTTGACCAGACCTGAAGAGTCTATAAAAGCAAGGCTTTGTTTTGCATTTTTCAATCATCTTGAACACTTATTCAATCAATCCTTTACAAGCCTTGAATCCCTTTGAACTTCTTCTTCTTTGTGCCAAAAGCTTTCCAAAGTTTTCTGGTTTTCTAAAACTTGAAAACTTGTGCTATTCATTCTTTTCATCTCTTCTCCCTTTGCCAAAAAGAATTCGCCAAGGACTAACCGCCTGAATTCTTTTTGTGTCTCTCTTCTCCCATTTCCAAAAGAACAAAGGACTAACCGCCTGAATTCTTTTGTGTCTCCCTTCTCCCTTGTCAAAGAATTCAAAATGACATAGTCTGAGAATTCTTTTGATTCTTCCATTTCCCATATACAAAAGATTTCAAGGGACTAATCGCCTGAGAATTCTTTTGTATCCCCATTCACGAAGTTTCAAAGGTTTAACTGCCTGAGAACTTTGTCTTAACACATTGGAGGGTACATCCTTTGTGGATCAGTTCTAGTGGAGAGTACATCCACTAGGGTTTCAAAGAGAACAAGGGAGGGTACATCCCTTGTGGATCTTTGCTTGTAAAAGGATTTTTACAAGGTTGAAAGAAATCTCAAGGACCGCACGTCGCTTGGGGACTGGATGTAGGCACGGGTTGTTGCCGAACCAGTATAAAAACTCTTGTGTGTTTGTCTCCTTATTCCCTACTCTTTTACTTTCCGCTGTGCATTTTAATTTCCACTTTTACTTTCTGTTAAGTTTGTCTTCTACTCCTCATTCTCTTAACAATTTAGTAAAATCCTTAGAAGAGTAATTTTAATTAGTAAAGGTTTAGGAATAATTAATTCAACCCCCCCTTCTTAATTATTCTGAGGCCACTTGATCCAACATGCACGTGTGGGCTTATAGCTTAGCCCAAACCTCCCACGGTTTTCCTTGAATTCAATCAAACTGGCCACACCATCATTGTTCTTCCCTAAGCCTATTTTGGGTTCATATTCATGCCCTAACATCACACGGGCTACCATTATTGCAACGTCAGACATGCGAGGCAGCATCGGGAAGGATTCCATAGAAGCGTTGCTCACTACCTCAAAGGACTAAAAGCTGTCTCCAAAGCTTCTTTCGCAGCTTCAACATATGGCATGGAAGAAGGGCAGCTTACTAGAATATCCTCTTCCCCCGAAATGATGACCAAACGCCCATCCACCATGAACTTTAGCTTTTGATGAAGCGTCGAAGGGACCACCCTAACCGAGTGAATCCATGGCCGACCCAACAGACAGCTGTAGGTCGGATTGATATCCATTACTTGGAATGTGACTTGGCAAGCGTGGGGTCCAATTTTGATTAGGAGGTCAATCTCCCCTATAACATTTCGGCAGGTGCCGTCAAAAGCCCACACTATCATGAAGCTCGGCCTCAGGTGAGAGGCATTGAATGCTAGTTTGCTCAACGTGCTCTTGGGCATTACATTGAGTGATGAGCCATTGTCCACGAGCACCTTGGCCACAATGTGATCCATACACTTGACAGGCACATGTAGGGCCCTATTGTGCCCCCGCCCCTCGACAAGGATCTCCTCCTCGGTGAAGGTGAGGTAGTTATTAGCCGTAATATTGTTAACAATGCCCTCGAATCCTTCCACAGAGATATCTTGGGCCATGTGGGCCTTATTTAAAACTTTAACCAGGAACACTCAGTGAGGTTCGGAACTCATGAGTAGCTCTAATAGAGAAACCCTAGCTGGGGTTTTGTTGAGTTGCTCGATCACTTTTAACTCACTCTGATGAATGATTCGGAGGAACTCGTCGACCTCTTCCATGGACACCTTCTTTCCGCTGAATTCTCCTCTTTTCTCAGCGAATCTCCCGACTGGAACATCCTCCTCCAGAGAGGGGCCTACTTTGTTGGTCTCCTCCATTACCACCTTCATTTTTCCTTTGACATCTGTGGGTTTCACCGATGGGTTAGGTGCTACGAAGACGCAACCACTATTGGTCACACTACTTAGGCCGGTGATGTTGGTAACTTTGGCGGAAAGTAAGTCAATGCTGGTGGCCTCCTCTTTCCTTTCGCTTGGCTTTTGAGGGGCGTATATCCATGGGACTGCCATGTCGCTTTGGTAAGGGAAAGGGACAGGTTTGCTACTCGAGATAGGTCGAGAACCTCGGGTTTTCTGGGAGGCCGCATCCCTGGTGAAGTGTATCACCAAAAGCTTGGGTTTAGTAAGGCTTTCATTGTTCACTGACTTCATACACACGTGTTGTTCTCCCTTGTTCCCTTCACTGATTTCGAACCGGCCTTCGTCCATCAGTTGCTATAACAGCTTCTCTGCTTTTAAACATGTTTCCATGTCATGTGATGCACCCGGATGCGTCAAACAGGAGTCCCATTTGTGCCCATCGAGGGAAACCATGCCCGCCTTTTGCAAGGCTTCAAGGATAAACCTCCTAGAGGTTGCTACGTCCTTCATTTGCTTAGGCCTTTGCAGTTCGCCCGCCTCTATTGCATTCATGGTTGATCCTTGATCGAGGCCGTACCCGAATCAAATAAACATTAGAATGCAGTAACCAGGAAGTAATCCTAGGTCGTTTCCCAACGAGCAATGACTAACCAAATGTTCATAATATGCTTCATTATAACAGTAACAATTGGGGGGGTGTTTGTTTTGTGAATTAAAGAACAAGTAGATTGGAATACAAAATTAATAGTATTAAAAACGTGTTGTTTCCTCTGATTCAGAAGCCATTCTCTTATCCTAGGTTATGAGGATTTCACCCCTAGCAGTTAACCACTTAATCCAACCCTAATTTAATTTACTAAGCGAAAATCAACTTAGGGTTGTCACTATGTGATTAAGCAACACATACACCAATTAACCCCTTGTTCATTAAGCACAAACATAATTTAAGCACAAAGGCAATTAATCAAACACAAAGCATGTATAGATTAACAGAACGCATGTGGGTTAATTGGTGAAGGGAAAACCGATAGGAGAGCAACAATAAAAACAGAACCTCAAAGAGAGTTGCGCTTCATCCTCAGAGGGAAACAACACTAGAAATTTAGCCTTCCATAAGTTCAACAAAAGCAGAAAACTTAAATGAAGCTAAAGGTAGAAAATGTAAATGAAGCTAAAGGTAGAAAACATAAATGAAGCTAAAGGCAGAAAAAGGAACAAAAACGAAATTGCAATTGAAAGCAGAAAAAGGAAAAAGCATTCACGTGAACAGTAATACAGAGCTAAAAACGTAAAACCCTAAAACTCCATGCACTCAGCTTAGGTATTCTCTCTTGAATAATAGAATAGTATATATTAGAATAGCCTTTTACGAATCCCAAGGCTGTGCTATTTATAAGGGTCACTCAAAGTCATTGGGTCTGATTACATTATTTCGGCCTAAAACAAAATAAAAACTGAACGCAATAAAATGAAATTAGATGAAATCTAATAAAATTGTCTGCTCTCTTCAAGTCCAATCTGGCTCAGCCAAATTGTTTATAATTATTCTAAAATTGAATTAAAAACACCAAATTAGTCAAGTGGGCCCAATTGATAAAACTGAATAATAAATTTGACAATTAGAGTTAATTAGTAATTAAATTGGTGACAAAAAGGTTTAAGAAATAGGAGAAAATAATGGCACATCAAATTCCCCCACACTTAGCTTTTTGCACTCCTGGGCAAAAATAAAAACAGAGCAAAGAACAAATCCAAAGACATTAAAGAGAGATAAACAAACACCAAAGCAATTACATATTTCTCACTGAGTCTCAGGGAATGAAAGGAATAGGTAATATCCAATGTGTAATGAGTTAAAGAATCAAGACAGTCATGAAAATCATCCAAGCATCTCAAACATGCTCAGGTAGTCAATCAGCTCAAATATAAGTGATATAGCCTCACAAGATATGCACTCTATCTCACAAGTGTCTAGGCTACTGTTTACTCTCAAGGCACCCATGAAAACAAACACCATATAGACTTGGCAAAATTCTAAAATTGACAAACAACTTGACAAACACATGCACATGAGGATCAAAAGGTCTTTAAAGGTTGTAATGGGGCCTAGGACAAGGTAGAGAAAAGTATGGTATAAGTAGCTAAAACCCTAAATGAATAGAGGAGTGATGGGGAATAAGTGGAAATTAAGCAAAAGTAATAAACCCTAAACCTCTAATATCAACAAAATCAACCAAGGCTTCAAACCAAATAAAGTCCTCAGAACAAGATCTCATTTATTCAACTTCACTTTCATTTTTTTTTGAAACAGTACGA
This sequence comes from Glycine max, assembly GCF_000004515.6. Classification (NCBI taxonomy): domain Eukaryota; kingdom Viridiplantae; phylum Streptophyta; class Magnoliopsida; order Fabales; family Fabaceae; genus Glycine; species Glycine max. The sequence goes on from NC_038250.2 coordinate 21,045,813, forward strand.
ATTTGCAGCAGTTGAAAGTATTTTGAATTTGTGAAGATTAAAGCAAGAACTACGCAATATATATATACATGAAGCATGGCCAAAATAAAACATTAAGAATGGCCAAAAATCATATCTTCCAATGAAACATACCCCCCCGCACTTATTCCCAAAACAATTCCAAAGCTCCAAAATTTCTTAAGGGTACGGTGATATCATGGTTTTTCACTTAAGGCTTGTAGTGAGCTTCAAAACAAGGAAAGGGAAACATAGGCTCAAAAGGGCTATCAAAGGAATAAATTCAAGGTAGGCTCATTTGGCTAGAGGCTTATAAGAATAAAATGCCTAAATCATCTCCCAACATGCATGTGAAGCAAGAAGTATCAACAAGAGTCAAGCCAAGGCTATTGTGCAAGCAATCAATGGGGCAAAGCACACCGAATAAAATAAGCAATGATGGCTCAAAATCTCACCAATGGTAAATTTATCACTTTCAATTCGACCTTTCATAACTAACTTGACATGTAGAGAAGGCAAGGATTCAATTCACAAAATGCCTAGAAACTCCTATTTCGAAAACAATTACCCATTTCCTGTACATAACCCAAAATTCAAAGAGAAACATGCAATGTTGTACACAAAACATAAAACCAACACAACAAATTTAACACAAATTTAACCTAGAAAAACCCAAACAAAGAACAGTCTCCCCCCACACTTAAACAACACATTGTCCTCAATGTGGCACTATCATAAGATTCAAAGCAATCAGATCAATCAATAAAATTGAACAAGTGCGTCAAAAGTAAAGAAGGAGACAGAAAAAGAAAACTCCCTAAGTCATGGCGGAAGAGAAGTCGGGTGGAGTAAGGAGGTCTCTTCCACTACGACATCCGCTAAAGAAGGATTTGTGAGGAATGGTTTCAGCCGGTGTCCATTGACCTTGAAGCTCTTATTTGTGGATTCACTTTTGATCTCAACTGTACCATAAGGAAAAACGTTAGTTACCACAAAAGGACCAATCCACTTTGACCTCAACTTACCACTCATGAGTCCGAGCCTAGAGTTATACAATAAAACCTTCTGCCCAACCACGAAGTATTTCTTAGCTATCATGCTGTCATGGAACTTCTTGGTCTTTTCCTTGTAGAACTTGGAATTCTCATAGGCTTCTAAACAGATCTCTGATGTGCCATTATTTTCTCCTATTTGTTAATCCTTTTTGCACCATTTTAATTACTGATCAGTCTTAATTGTCAAATTAATTAGGCAGTTTTATTATTTGGGTTCATTAAGCTAATTTGATGTTTTTAATCTAATTTCAAGAATTAATGAAGCATTGGGCTTGAATCCAGAATTGGGCTTGGACTTGAAGAGAGCAGACTATTTTATTATACCAAATTTTATCTTATCTAGATATTATTTAGATTTGATCTCATCTAGATATTATTTCATCTAGATCTTATCTTATCTTATCTTATCTAGATTTATTTTATTTATGAGCTTCGATTTAAAACAGATTTGTAAGCTTTGGGGCTGAAAACTATATAACAGCACCAAGGTTCTAGTTTAGCTCTTCTCTTCTCTCTCTCCTCTCCTCTCTCTCTCTTTTTCATTTTAGTTTTAGAGTGCTACTCTCTTTTCCGTTTTAGTCAATTTTCGTTTTAGCAATAAAATTTCGTTCTTCAATTTATAATTTTGTTCTCTATTGATTAATGGAAGGCTAAGTCTCCAGCGTTGTTTTCTCTTAAGGATCAAGCACAGTTCTCTTTGAGGTTCTATTATTACTATTAAATTCTGATCAGTTTTTCCTCTTCACCAATTACTCTGTATTTGTTGCTATTAATTCATGCATGCTTAGTGCTTGATTAATTGTCTCTGCGCTTAATTTACGTTCATGCTTAATGATCGTTTATGATTTATTGGTGTATGTGTTGCTTAATCACATAATGAATGCCTAATGTTAATTTTCGCTTAGTAATTTAATTTAGGGTTGGATTAAGTGGTTGAACTGATAAAGGATAAACTCTCGTAACCTAGGATAAGAGACTTGCTTGTGAATCAAGGGGAAGCAACGTGTTTTAATTCTGATATTTTCTAATTCACACCTATTTGCTGTTTAATTTACAAAAGCAAACAACCGCCCCCCGCCCCCAATTCGTTACTATTTTCCTACTATCTGTTATGAACGTTTGGTTGACCATTGCTCATTGGGAAATGACCTAGGATCACTTCCTAGATACTGCCTTTTTAATTTTTATTTGATTCGGGTACGGCGTCGATCAAATTTGGCGTCGTTGTCGGGGAGCAGTGTCCAAAGGTTCATAATAGCTAGTGATTCGTGTTTTATGTTTAGTTGTTTTATGCTTTCGTATGTTGTGTTAGTGTTGTGTTAGTGTTGCATTAGTGTTGTTTAGTGTCTTTTTATTTTGTTTAGTGTGGTGTTTTGTTTTAGTTTTTTTGTTCAGCGCTTCCCTTGTTTCAGTTTTTGTGTTTTGCTGTGAATAGTGCTTTGTGACGGATTTAGCGACCACTTTTGCTGATCTGGAAAACAGAGTAGTAGTGCAAATTTATTATATATGTATTTGGGGTAGAAAAAAATTTCCCATACCATGGCAGCCCGCCGAAGGCCGCCAAAATCGCCTGTTTACTAGTTTTTTTTTTATTTTTCAAGTTTTATTGTTTTATTTTTCTAAACTTTCCTTAGGTAGTTTCTATAGTTAGACTTTGAATTTTTGCCTGAAAATTTTTGTGCCATATTTTCATGATTTTAGGGTGTTGCCCACAAAATTTCAAGTCATTTGGATATCATTGAGGGTAGTTGTAGTTCAAACCTACACTGTTACTTGCATAAGAAGGCAACTAGTTGTGCATGCTGAATGTAGTGTATGACTAGAGGCAATCCATCTGACTTACAACCCTTTGATCCTAAGATAGATAGGACATTTCATAGATTAGTTAGGCATCATATTGTACCTTTTGAGCATCCTGAGCATTCTATTATTGGTGAGTCTGAGCATTTTGTGGTTGGTAATTTTGAACATCCTGATTCTAAGCATTATAGTTTTGAACATTCTAAGAACATGGCACAACCTCCACCCCGTGAGAGGACTCTAAGGGAAATGGCTGCACCTGATTTCACTTATGAAAGCTTGTGCATTCAATACCCTGATGAGGATGTCCTATATGTTCTTAAAACTGGACTGATACACTTGTTGCCCAAGTTTCATGATCTTGCAGGTGAAGACCCTCATAAACATCTGAAAGAATTCCATATTGTCTGCTCCGCCATGAAACCTCCAGATGTCCAAGAAGATCTCATCTTTCTAAAGTCCTATCCTTATTCTTTGGAGGGAGTGACAAAAGATTGATTGTATTACCTTGCTCCAAGGCCCATCACGAGCTGGGATGACCTCAAGAGAGTATTCTTAGAAAAAAATTTCCCTGCTTCCAAGACCACGACCATCAGAAAGGATATTTTAGGCATTAGACAACTCAGTGGAGAGAGCCTATATGAATACTGGGAGAGATTTAAAAAACTATGTGCCAGTTGCCCTTACCACCAGATTTCTGAGCAACTTCTTCTCCAATATTTTTATGAAGGATTCAGTAACATGGAGAGAAGTATGATAGATGCTGCCAGTGGTGGAGCCCTTGGAGACATGACCCCTGCTGAAGCCAGAAATTTAATTGAGAAGATGGCTTCAAACTCCCAACAATTTAGTGCCAGAAATGATGCTATTGTCATTAGAGGAGTGCATGAAGTAGCCATGAATTCATCTTCATCAGCCGAGACTAAGAAGCTTGAAGGTAAACTAGATGACTTGGTTAACCTTGTAACCCAACTGGCCATGAATCAAAAATTTGCCCCTTTCGCCAGACTCTGTGGTTTATGCTCCTCTGCCGACCACCACACAGACCTTTGCCCTTATGTGCAACAATTTAAAGCAATTGAACAGCCTGAAGCTTGTGCTGCAAACATCTACAATAGACCTCCTCAACCTTAGCAGCAAAATCAGCCACCATAGAACAATTATGGCCTCTCCAGCAACAGGTACAATCCCAGGTGGAGGAATCATCCCAACCTTAGATGGTCGAATCCTTCACAACAGCAGCAACAACAACAACAACCTTATTTTCAAAATGTTGTTGGCCCAAGCAGACCATACATTCCTCCACCAATCCAGCAGCAACAACAACAACAACAGCAACAGCCCCAGAAACAACAAACAGTTGAGGCTCATCCGCAACCTTCCCTTGAAGAACTTGTGAGGCAAATGACTATGCAAAACATGCAGTTTCAACAAGAGACCAGAGCCTCCATTTAGAGCTTAACTAATCAGATGGGACAATTGGTTACACAGTTAAATCAACAACAGTCCCAAAATTCTGACAGATTACCTTCTCAATCTATCCAAAATCCCAAAAAATGTGAGTGCCATTGCATTGAGGTCGAGAAAGCAGTGTCAAGGACCTCAACCAATAACATCTTCCTCATCCGCAAATGAACCTACCCAACTTCACTCTACTCTAGAAAAAGATGATGACAAAAATTTAAAGAGTAGGTTACCTAACAATTTCTATGCAGGTGAATCTTCCACTGGTAATTCTGATTTACAGAAGCAGCATATCCCTCTTCCATTCCCTCCAAGAGAAATTTCCAACAAAAAAATGAAAGAGGCAGAGAAGGAGATATTAGAAACATTTAAAAAGTAGAGGTAAACATACCTTTGCTGGATGCAATAAAGCAAATTCCAAGATATGCTAAATCCTTGAAGGAGCTGTGCACTAATAAGCGGAAGCTTAAAGAAAGTGAAAGAATTAGCATGGGCAGAAATGTCTCCGCATTGATTGGTAAATCTGTTCCCCAAATCCCTGAAAAATGTAAAGATCCAGGTACATTCAGCATACCTTGTATTATAGGGAACGGTAAGTTTGACAATGTCATGCTAGATTTAGGAGCTTCTGTTAGTGTTATGCCTCTGGCTATTTTTAATTCTCTATCTCTTGGTCCCTTGCAGTCAACTGATGTGGTAATTCATTTAGCTAATAGAAATGTTGCCTATCCTATTGATTTCATAGAGGATGTCTTAGTTAGAGTTGGTGAACTGATTTTCCCTGTTGATTTTTATATTTTTAATATGGAGGAGGGATTTTCTAAAAGATCAGCTCCCATCATTCTAGGTAGACCTTTTATGAAAACTGCTAGAACTAAGATAGATGTATATGTAGGCACACTATCTATGGAGTTTGGTGATATAACTATTCATTTTAATATTCTTGATGCTATGAAACACCCATCTGAGGATCTTTCTGTATTTTGAGCTTAAATAATTGACCATATTGTGGTTGAATACATGATTGATCTTCATTCTAATCCGAATGCTTGTCACTCTTCATGCATTGAATCTGAATTTGTACTTAATCATATGGCTGAATTTGATGCTGAGAGTGAATCTGAATTTGATATTGATTACATGTTTGGTGATGTTTTACCTCTTGCGATTGATTTTATAGAGTCAGATAGAACTAACCATGTTTCAGGAAGTACATATACCTCTGACTTTCTTTATGAGGTACAGGCTGTGAAACCATCTCTTTCTACCACTATCCAGCCGGCCACACTAGAATTGAAGCCTCTACCATCAAATTTAAAATATGCTTACTTGGATGATAGCAAAAGTTTTCCAGTAATTATATCTGCCTCCCTTGCTGATGAGCAAGAGGAGAAGCTGTTAGCAATTCTCAAGAAGCAAAAGAAGGCTATAGGTTGGACTCTGGCAGACATTCCTGGTATTAGCTCATCCACATGTATGCATCGGATAAATTTAGAGGATGGGGCTAAACTAGTAAGACAGCCACAGAGAAGACTCAACCCGATGATTCTTGATGTAGTGAAGGAGGTAACCAAGCTTCTGTAAGCTGGAATCATTTATCCTATCTCTAACAGCCAATGGGTGAGTCCCGTCCAGGTAGTCCCGAAGAAAACCGGCCTAACCGTAATAAAAAATGAGAAGGAGGAGCTGATTCCTACTCGGGTGCAAAACAGTTGGAGAGTCTGCATCGACTATAGGAGGCTAAACCAGGTTACCAAAAAGGACCATTTTCCCTTGCCATTCATTGACCAGATGCTTGAACGCCTGACAGGTAAATCTCACTACTGTTTCCTTGATGGTTTTTCTGGTTATATGCAAATCACTATTGCTCCTGAGGATCAGGAAAATACCACATTCACCTGCCCCTTCAGCACTTTTGCCTATAGGAGGATGCCTTTCGGCCTGTGCAATTCCCCTAGTACCTTCCAGCGGTGCATGATTAGTATTTTCAGTGATTTTTTAGAAAATTGCATAGAGGTGTTTATGGATGATTTCACTGTATATGGATCCTCTTTTGATATTTGTTTGGAAAGTCTAGAAAAGGTTTTGAATAGATGCATTGAAACTAACCTTGTTCTAAATTTTGAAAAATGTCATTTTATGGTTGAACAAGGTATAGTTTTAGGCCACATTATTTCCAAGAAGGGCATTAAAGTAGATCCTGCAAAAATTTATGTTATTTCACAATTACCTTACCCCTCTTGTGTGCGAGAGGTGCGATCTTTTCTTGGTCATCTAGGATTCTACAGGCGCTTTATAAGAGATTTTAGCAAGGTAGCCCTTCCACTATCCAACTTGTTGCAAAAGGAGGTGGAGTTTGACTTTAATGATAAATGCAAAGAGGCTTTTGATTGCCTCAAAAGAGCACTGACTACCACCCCCATCATCCAGGCACCCGACTGGACAGCCCCTTTTGAGCTTATGTGTGATGCATCAAATTATGCATTGGGGGCTGTCCTTGCTCAGAAAATTGATAAATTACCTAGGGTGATATATTTTGCTTCTAGGACTTTAGATGCTCCCCAAGCGAATTATACTACTACTGAGAAACAGCTACTAGCCATAGTTTTTTCTCTTCAAAAATTTCGTTCTTATTTGCTTGGTACTCGCATTATTGTTTATACTGACCATGTAGCTTTAAAGTACTTGTTGAAGAAGGCTGATTCAAAGCCTAGGTTGATCCGATGGATGCTCTGGCTCCAAGAGTTTGACTTAGAGATCCGTGATAGGAGCGGAGCACAAAATTTAGTTGTTGATCATTTGAGTCGGATCGAACATGTGTCTGATGAGGACTCACCCATTCGGGATGATTTCCCGGATGATCATTTATATATATTGTATAGTATTTCTGATTCTCTTTCTACTCCCTGGTTTGCTAACATTGTCAACTATTTAGTTACTTCTGTTTTTCCTCCCTTAGCATCTAAGCAAAAAGATAAGATTAAAAGTGATGCTAAGCATTTTATTTGGGATGACTCTTACTTGTGGAAATTATGCAGTGATCAGGTCATTAGATGATGCATTCCAGATCATGAGACTGACTCAGTCTTGCAGTTTTGTCATTCTTTCACACTGGGAGGTCACCTGGGTGTTCAAAGGGCAGCTCACAAAGTGCTTGACTATGGCTTTTATTGGCCCACCCTTTTTAAAGATGCATGGAAGACTTGTAGCACTTGTGAGCAGTGTTAGAGAGTAGGAAGTGCACTTACATGGTGACAACAAATGCCTCAGCAACCCATGCTATTCTGTGAGGTGTTTGATGTCTGGGGCATAGATTTCATGGGCCCTTTTCTTGTCTCTTTTGGTTATGTTTACATTCTCCTTGCAGTTGATTATGTTTCAAAATGGGTGGAAGCCAAGCCCAATAGAACTAATGATGCTTAGGTTGTTGCAGATTTTGTCAGATCTAATTTGTTTTGTAGGTTTGGAGTACCTAAAGCAATCGTTAGTGATCAAGGAACCCATTTTTGCAACAAATCAATTCATGCCTTGCTTAAAAAGTATGGGGTTGTACACAGGGTATCCACACTATACCATCCCCAAACCAATGGACAGGCAAAAATTTCTAACAAGGAGATCAAGAGAATTTTAGAGAAGATTGTGCAGCCAAGCAGGAAAGATTGGACTACCAGGCTTGATGATGCTCTTTGGGCACATCGGACTGCCTACAAAGCACCCATAGGAATGTCTCCTTATCGGGTTGTCTTTGGAAAGGCATGTCATCTTCCAGTGGAGATTTAGCACAAAGCATACTGGGCAATGAAGACCTGCAACTTCTCTATGGATCAAGCTGGTGAGGAAAGAAAGTTGCAACTGAGTGATTTAGATGAGATCTGCCTAGAAGCCTATGAGAATGCCAAGTTCTACAAAGAAAAGACCAAGAAGTTCCATGATAGCATGATAATTAAGAAGAACATCATGGTTGGGCTAAAAGTGTTATTGTATAATTCTAGGCTTGGACTCATGAGTGGTAAGTTGAGGTCTAAGTGGATTGGTCCTTTTGTTGTTACTAATGTTTTTCCTTATGGTACAGTTGAGATCAAAAGCGACTCCACAAACAAGAGCTTTAAGGTCAATGGACACCGACTTAAGCCATTCCTCACAAACCCTTCTTTAGTGGACGTAGTTGATGGAAGCTTGCTTGTGGGGCTTCTATGGAGGCTGGATCTTTGAGCTTCAATGAGGTCCTTTAATGGTGATTTTCCACCATGGAGATGCAGCGGAAGACAAAGGAGAAGAGGTGAGAGGAGGCGCCATCCACTAGGGAATAAGCCATGGAAGAAGGAGCTTCACCACCAAGATGAACCTTGGATAAGAAGCTTGGAGAGGATGCTTCAATGGAGGAAAAGAAAGAGGGAGAGAAAGAGAGAGGGGCAAGCACGAAACTGAAGGAAGAAAAAGGGAGAAAAGTTGAACTTTGAGTTTTGTCTCACAAGACTCCCATTCATCAAAGTTACAACAAGTGTTACGCATGCTTCTATTTATAGACTAGGTGGCTTCCTTGAGAAGCTTTTGATGCAATCCTATCCCGCAAGGGCATTGGGTAGAAGACTCCAAGTAGATTGGGCTAGAGATCCAAGGGAAGGCCCTAGGGTTCTCATGAGCCTTAGGGTATATTTTGAGCCCATGGGCTAAGTATGAGCCCACTTATCTTTGTAAATATTAGAATAGGTTTTTCCTTCGTTTGGGCCTTGTATTTTGGCCATTCTAGTAGTATAGGGTTTTAGCCTTGTATTTCGGGGCATTTTGAGTAGTCTTTGTAGTAAGGACTTTTTTTTTTGTATTTTCATCTTTTTTTGTCATGGGGGTGAGCTTAGCTATTATAGGGGGTGTGTAGCTAAGCTCTAGCTTCTCATCTCAAGGAGGTGAGCTTAGCTATTAGAGATGTGTGTGTAGCTAAGCTCTAGCTTCTTTAGGAATCTTCTTAAGGAAGCTTCTCAAGGAGGTGAGCTTAGTTATGAGAGGGGTGTGTGTAGCTAAGCTCTAGCTTCTCAAGGAAGTTTTCTCAAAGAAGCTTCTCAAGGAAGTTTTCTCAAGAAAGCTTCTCAAGGAAGCTACCTAGTCTATAAATAGAAGCATGTGTAACACTTGTTGTAACTTTGATGAATGAAAGTCTTATGAGACACACTTCAAAGTTCTACTTCTCCCCCTCTTTTATTCCTTCAATTTCGTGCTCCCCCCTCTCTCTTTCTCTCCCTCTTTCTTTTCCTCCATTGAAGCATCCTTCCAAGCTTCTTATCCAAGGCTCATCTTGGTGGTGAAGCTCCTTCTTCCATGGCTTATTCCCTAGTGGATGGCGCCTCCCTTCTCCTCTTCTCCTTTGCCTTCCGCTGCATCTCCATGGTGAAAAATCACCATTGAAGGACCTCATTGAAGCTCAAAGATCCAGCCTCCATAGAAGCTCCACAAGCAAGCTTCCATCAAGTGGTAATCAGAGCACAAGAGCTTCAAGTAGGTGCTCCTTAAATCTCCATTAATTTTTCTTGCTTTACCTTCTCTTCCATTGTTGTTTCTTCATTTTTTCTCCATGTATCTCCTCATATGTCTTGTGCTAAATTTTGTTAACTTGATTCTTTAGAGTTTCCATCGATTAAACTTGCTATAGAAGCTACATTTGATTTTCTATGGTTCAAATTTCTTGTTCTTGTTCTTGAACCATGAATTGTGTTGAGTTTAGGATCCTTTGAGTTTTGTCTTGTTATTTTTTGTGGCTGAAACCTAAATCATAAAATTCTTACAAAAATATCAAAGTAGAAGAAAACCTCAAAAATCTAGAGTGACTTGTTCACCTATTGTAGTTTTGTCATAGAAGTCATGTCTAGTCATGAAACTTGTCACATAAGATTTCTTATGTTGTGCTGAATTTTATTTTCTTGTTTCTTTGTCTAACTCATTTGTTCATGAGTGTATGAAATTCTTTTAGCCTATTATTTGATTTGAGTCAAATCTTTCATGTTAATTAGTGCTTAACATGTTCATGCAAAATTCTTAGAGAGTCTTTGATTGTGAACCTTTTCTTGAACTTTTAGGTTTCCTTATGATTGTGTCTATTGTGAATTTGAGTTTTGGTGATTGAATTGCTGGCTGAAATGTTGATCCTAAGTGAATATTGAACTCCTAAAACTGTGGTAAACAATACTAGTGAGTTCAACATACATAGGAAGGTTGAAAGTAAGCCCAAGGCAATCAATATACCATGCTTAAAAAAAAATCGCTGGTGCTGGCAGCTTGGACATACAAACTTGTAAAAATTACTGAGAATTGGTTACTTCGAATTTTGAGCTGAAATTTTTACTGAATTTTCTAGACATCTGGAAAAAAGTTATAAAAAAAGAAACAAGTGATTTGGATAAAATGAAAAAATACGAAAAATCACACAAGTTGGCAGGAAAATCAGTATCCAGAAAAAAAAAGGGTGAAAGGGAAGTGTGCTTGTTGTTTTGGCTCAAAATTTATTCTATAATTGGAAATTTCAATTGAAAATTAGTGTGAAGACAAGTGCCAAAGCTAGAGGTTTGTTGAGTCTTTTTTTTTTAGTTTTTTTTTACTCTACTCTAGAGCCATTCTAAGTTTCTCTTTTAGTCCTAGCTTGCTTCTATGTCCTTTTCATTGCTTTAATTGTTGAATAATCCTTGAAAAATTGTCTTGTTAAAAACTCCATTGGTTTATCTTTCATTTCATTTTTTTTGGTCTTTGGTTATTGCTTGTCTCTTTGTTTCCTTGTTTGTGAGTTGCCATATAGGGAATTGGAAAGGAGGAATTGGTGTCATCCCTTGAAGAATCTGAGTCAAGAAGCAAGGGGCCAACCACCTTAAGAGCTATTGGACTAAGAAGCACTCCAAATTGAGTGAATCACCAAAGAGAGAACAACCACCAAAATTGAGGACCGTTTTTTAATTTTGTAATTTGCAATTTACTTACCTTCATTGCTTTCAAGTTTTGTAACAAAAAGGTCTTTCATTGGAAGTGTGTTGGGAGCCTCCAATAGGTTACCAAACTTCCATTTGTGTGTAATAATTTTAGGCAATTTTTTCCCTAGGATAGTGAGTGTTTTGTTGGGAACCTTGAATTTGGTCATCCAAACACTCTTAGGATTCGCCTAGTTTACATTTCTTGCTTACTTTCATAGCTTATTTCCTTTACCTTCCATTGTCAAACCGCCTAGATAGGTTTCCTTTTACCAATTAGTTTTACCTTATCTTTCACACCTCTTTTAGTGTTTATTTTGGATAGTTTCAACCATAATTTCTTTTACCTTTTGTTTTCAAACCTCCAACAAGAAAGAACCGCAACTTAGGAACCAACATGAGTCATCATTCATCTAGTGTTAATGGCGAGGGTACTAGTCATACATACCCTTTATCTAGAATCTTAGATGAGTTGAGTTCCCTAAAGTTATGGAAAGAAAAACAAGAGAGAAAAGAAAAAGGAAAAAAAAAAGTGGAAGAAATAAGTCAAGATGAAAGAAAGAAAATAAGAGAGGAAGAAAGAAGAAAAATAATGAAAGAAATGAAAAGAGAAAAACATGCCTCCTATAGAAGTCATAACTCTTGCAAAAGCCTAAGTGAAGAACTTCGTGACTATTACGAAGGAAGGCATAGGTCACATCTTAGACCTCACTCCCATAGAAGAGAAAAGGAAAGAAAGCCTCAAGAGGCTAACATTAAACTCTCATACTTACATGGGAAGGACAATGTAGAGGCTAACATAGATTGGGAAATAAGGGTAGAGCAACAACTTAAAAAGATGTCTACTTCAAAATCTTATGTCTCTCACTCTTATCCAAAGAAAGACCAAGGTCAAGGCATCTTAGGGGTGACACCTTCTAAGCCCAAAGATGATAAGGGAAAGACGATAGAAAAGCAAGCCCCTAAGGCTAGTATGCAAGAGAAAACTAACTCTATAAAGTGTTATAAATGTCTTGGAAGAGGACACATTACTTCTCAATGCCCCACCACAAAAACCATGATTATGAGGGGCCAAGACATTTATAGTAGCCAAGATGAGGCTACTACTTCACCTTCCTCTAGTGAAAGTGAAAAAGCAAAAGGGGAAGAATCTAGTGAAGAAATCTACCCCCAAGAAGAAGGACAACCATTAGTGGTTAAAGAGAAGTGCAAGGAGGTAAGTGTCTCCTCCAAGAGTTTAGCTAAGAAGGAAACTCATTTTACAATAAAGACAAACAATAAAGAAACTTTCCCTCTTAGACAACCTCCACATTTTCTCTTTTGTAAAAAGGCACTTGCTAGCATTGCCACACCTCTTGGGCTTGAGTTTATTCCTCAAGTAAAGAAGTTGTTGGATGAGGGTTTGGTTCGCAAGAGCTTAAATCCTTGTGCTTTGTTGGTGCCCAAAATAGGTATTATTAGGCACTAAGTCCCTAAAATAGGTGGTATGATGAATGTTTTGAGTGGTGCAACCCTCTTTTGTAAAATCACTCGTACACCTAACATCTTCATGGTGTGTGTACATAGGGACCCATTAGGTAGGTTTATTCTTATTTTTAGTTTCAATACAAACTTAGGTACTCATATGGGACACCTTAGGTTTGTCATACTTTTTGGTAGGAATAATCAATATGAAAATACAGAAAAAGGTATGTTTTATTGCCTTACTTTTCTTAATTTTTCAAATAGTGATCAAGGGGTTCCCATGAATCCTAAGAGAATAAAGGTCATTCCTGAGTGGCCCACTCCACCAAGTATAAGAAAAATTTGGGGCTTCCATGACTTAACAAACTTTTACAAAAGGTTTGTCCCATATTTTTCTATACTTGTAGCACCACTCATTGAGTTGGTGAGAAACCATGTTCCTTCATGGGAAGATGCCCAGGAAATGGGTTTTCAAACCTTACCTTACTTCAACATACCAAACACCACTAATACATATGTTTTTTTTCTTTTTACAGGTGTTGAGGGAAGGAGCCCAAAGTATGAAGAACCTTGGGATTTGAGGTCAAATCCTTTCCAAGGTGGAGGGAATGATGCAATCCTATCCCGCAAGGGCATTGGGTAGAAGACTCCAAGTAGATTGGGCTAGAGATCCAAGGGAAGGCCCTAGGGTTCTCATGAGCCTTAGGGTATATTTTGAGCCCAAGGGCTAAGTATGAGCCCGCTTATCTTTGTAAATATTAGAATAGGTTTTTCCTTCGTTTGGGCCTTGTATTTTGGCCATTCTAGTAGTATAGGGTTTTAGCCTTGTATTTCGGGGCATTTTGAGTAGTCTTTGTAGTAAGGACTTTTTTTTTTTTGTATTTTCATCTTTTTTTGTCATGGGGGTGAGCTTAGCTATTATAGGGGGTGTGTAGCTAAGCTCTAGCTTCTCATCTCAAGGAGGTGAGCTTAGCTATTAGAGATGTGTGTGTAGCTAAGCTCTAGCTTCTTTAGGAATCTTCTTAAGGAAGCTTCTCAAGGAGGTGAGCTTAGTTATGAGAGGGGTGTGTGTAGCTAAGCTCTAGCTTCTCAAGGAAGTTTTCTCAAAGAAGCTTCTCAAGGAAGTTTTCTCAAGAAAGCTTCTCAAGGAAGCTACCTAGTCTATAAATAGAAGCATGTGTAACACTTGTTGTAACTTTGATGAATGAAAGTCTTATGAGACACACTTCAAAGTTCTACTTCTCCCCCTCTTTTATTCCTTCAATTTCGTGCTCCCCCCTCTCTCTTTCTCTCCCTCTTTCTTTTCCTCCATTGAAGCATCCTTCCAAGCTTCTTATCCAAGGCTCATCTTGGTGGTGAAGCTCCTTCTTCCATGGCTTATTCCCTAGTGGATGGCGCCTCCCTTCTCCTCTTCTCCTTTGCCTTCCGTGGCATCTCCATGGTGAAAAATCACCATTGAAGGACCTCATTGAAGCTCAAAGATCCAGCCTCCATAGAAGCTCCACAAGCAAGCTTCCATCAGCTTTCTTGAGAAAACTTCCTTGAGAAGCTTATTTGAGAAAGCTTCCTTGAGAAGCTAGAGCTTAGCTACACATACCCCTCTCATAACTAAGATCGCCTCCTTGAGAAGCTTCCTAAAGAAGCTAGAGCTTAGCTACACACACCTCTCTAATAGCTAAGTTCACCTCCTTGAGATGAGAAGCTAGCGCTTAGCTACACACCCCCTATAATAGCTAAGCTCACCCATATGCCAAAAAACATGCAAATACATCAAAAGTCCTTACTACAAAGACTACTTAAAATGCCCCGAAATACAAGGCTAAAACCCTATACTACTAGAATGGCAAAAATACAAGGCCCAAACAAAGGAAAAACCTATTCTAATATTTACAAAGATAAGCGGGCTCATACTTAGCCCATGGGCTCGAAATCTACCCTAAGGATCTCTAGCCTAATCTACTTGGAGTCTTCTATCCAATGCTCTTGCGGGGTAGGATTGCATCAGTAGTGGTGGAAGAGACTTCCTTACTCCACCCTACTCTTCCTCCACCATGACTTAGGGAGTTTTTCTTTTCCTATCTCCTTCTTTACTTTTATTACATTTGTCCGATTCTATTTGATGGTTTACTTGCTTTTAATCTTTTAATTGTGCTACATTGAGGATAATGTGTTGTTTAAGTATGGGGGGAATGTTCTTTGGTTTTGCTAGTTTTGTTGGTTTTGTTAATTTTGTTAGTTGTGTTAATTTGTTAATTTTGTTAGTTTTGTTGGGTTCCTAGTTTAATATGTTAGGTCAATTCTGTTTGCATGTACAACTTTGCATGTTTTTCTTTGAATTATAGGATATGTTCAAGAAATGGGTAATTTTTTGAAAATAAAAGTCTCTTGACATTTTGTGATTTGAAGTCCTTGTTTTTCCTCTACATGTCATGATAGTTTTGAAAGCTCAATTTGGAAGTGATAAGTTTACCTTTGTGAGAATTTGAGCCATCCATCATCATAATCATTTGGTGTGTTTTTCCCCATTGATTGCTTGCACAATAGCCTTGGCTTGATTCTTGTTGATGCTTCCTAATTCACATGCATATTTGGAAATGATTGAGGCAATTTTGTTCTTATAAGCTTCTAGCCAAATGGACTTACCTTGAACTAATTCCTTTGATAGCCCCTTTGAGCCTATGTTCCCCTTTCTTTGTTTTGAAGCTCATTACAAGCCTTAAGTGAAAAACCATGATCTCACCTTAACCTTAAGGAATTTTGGAGCTTTGGAATTGTTTTGTGAATAAGTGTGGGGGGGTTTTTTTGGATAACATGTTTTGTTGGCTATGCTTCATGATGTATTTTTAGGCCATACTAATGTACATTGTATATGGGTTAAATGTTGGACATGCTGCTGAATGATATGCTAGTTCTCAAATGCTATTGTGCAAAAAAAAAAATGATGAGACTCTTGGTTCTACTCTTTATGTTTAAATTTTATCTTTTGGTTTTCTTATTTTTTCTTAATATGCACTTATTCCCCATTGCTCCTCTATTCCTTTGGGATTTAGCTACTTATTCCATATTTTTCCCTACCTTGTCCTTGGCCCCATTACAACGTTAAAAGACCTTTTGATCCTCATGTGCTTGTGTTTATGGGTTGATTGTCAATTTTAGAATCTTGTTATAAGTTTATGTGGTGTTGGTTTTCATGGGTGCTTTGAGGGTAAATAGTAGCCTAGACACTTGAGAGATAGAGTGTATATCTTGTGAGGCTTTATCACTTTTCATTCTTGAGCTGATTAACTATTTTGCCATGATTGGGTTGCTTGGATGATTTCCATGAATGTCTTGACTCTTTGGATCTCTTCATGTTAGATGTTACCCATTCCTTTCATTCCTTGATGTTCATTGAGAAATATGTGGATGTTTTTGTTTGTCTCTCTTTGATATCCTTGGATTTTGTTCTTTGTTTCATCTTGCCCAGGAGTGCAAAAGGCTAAGTATGGGGGATTTTGATGTGCCATTATTTTCTCCTATTTCTTAAACCTTTTTGCACCATTTTAATTACTGATTAGTCTTAATTGTCAAATTAATTAGGAAGTTTTATTATTTGGGCTCATTCAGCTAATTTGATGTTTTTAATCTAATTTCAAGAATTAATGAAGCATTGGGCTTAAATCCAGAATTGGGCTTGGACTTGAAGAGAGCAGACTATTTTATTCTACCAAATCTTATCTTATCTAGATATTATTTAGATTTGATCTCATCTAGATCTTATCTTATCTTATCTTATCTAGATTTTATTTTATTTATGGGCTTGGATTTAAAACAGATTTGTAAGCTTTGGGGCTAAAAACTATATAACAGCACCAAGGTTCTAGTTTACCTCTTCTCTTCTCTCTCTCCTCTCCTCTCTCTCTTTTTCATTTTAGTTTTAGAGTGCTACTCTCTTTTCCGTTTTAGTTTTAGAGTGCTACTCTCTTTCCCGTTTTAGTCAATTTTCATTTTAGCAATAAAATTTCGTTCTTCAATTTATAATTTCGTTCTCTATTGATTAATGGAAGGCTAAGTCTCCAATGTTGTTTTCTCTTGAGGATCAAGCACAGTTCTCTTTGAGGTTCAATTATTACTATTAAATTCTGATCAGTTTTTCCTCTTCACCAATTACTTTGTATTTGTTGCTATTAATTCATGCATGCTTAGTGCTTGATTAATTGTCTCTGCACTTAATTTACGTTCATGCTTAATGATCGTTTATGATTAATTGGTGTATGTGTTGCTTAATCACATAATGAATGCCTTATGTTAATTTTCGCTTAGTAATTTAATTTAGGGTTGGATTAAGTGGTTGAACTGATAAAGGATAAACTCTCGTAACCTAGGATAAGAGACTTGCTTGTGAATCAAGGGGAAGCAACATGTTTTAATTCTGATATTTTCTAATTCACATCTATTCGCTGTTTAAATTACAAAAGCAAACAACCCCCCCCCCCGAATTCGTTACTATTTTCCTACTATCTGTTATGAACGTTTGGTTGACCATTGCTCGTTGGGAAACGACCTAGGATCACTTCCTACATACTGCATTTTCAATGTTTATTTCATTCGAGTACGACCTCGATCAATCTCATCTAGCTCACTTAGTTGCAACTTTCTTTCCTCTCCAGCCTGATCAAAAGAGAAGTTGCATGTCTTCACAGCCCAATAGGCTTTGTGCTCTATCTCTACGGGAAGATGACATGCCCTGCCAAAGACAGCCCAATAAGGGGACATCCCTATGGGTGCCTTGTAGGTAGTCCAATGTGCCGAAAGAGCATCATCCATCCTGGTACTCCAATCCTTTCTGTTAGGCTGCACTATCTTCTCCAAGATCCGTTTTATCTCCCGGTTTGAAATCTCAGCCTGCCCATTGGTTTGAGGGTGGTAAGGTGTGGAAATTCTATGAACAACCCCATACTTTTTGAGCAAGGCGTGCATTGATCTGTTGCCAAAGTGGGTGCCTTGATCACTAACGATGGCTTTAGGGATTCCAAACCCGCAAAACAGATTAGATCTAACAAAATCCACAACAACCTTAGCATCGTTAGTTTTGGTGGCTTTGGATTCCACCCATTTTGAAACATAATCAACAGCAAGGAGAATATAAACAAAACCAAAAGAGATAGGGAAAGGTCCCATAAAATCTATACCCCATACATCAAACACCTCACAGAACAACATAGGTTGTTGAGGCATTTGTTGTTTCCAAGAAAGTGAACCACCTGCTCCGATCATCCCGAATGGGTGAGTCCTCTGGCGCATGCTCGATCCTACTCAGGTGGTTAGCTACTAAGTTCTGTGCACCGCTCCGATCACGGATCTCTAAATCAAACTCTTGGAGCCAAAACATCCACCTGATCAATCGAGGCTTTGATTCAGCCTTTTTCAACAAGTACTTTAGAGCTGCATGGTCAATATAAACAATGACATGAGAACCAAGCAAATATGAACGAAATTTTTCAAGTGCAAAAACTACCGCTAGTAGCTCCTTTTTTGTGGTACTGTAATTTGCTTGGGCAGCATCCAAAGTTTTGGAAGCGTAGTAAATCACCCGAGGCAGCTTGTTAATCTTTTGGGCAAGGACAGTCCTCAATGCATAATTTGACGCATCACAGATCAGCTCAAATGGGGTTGTCCAATCTGATGCCTGAATGATAGGGGTGGTAGTCAACACACGCTTGAGGCGATCAAAGGCCTCTTCACACCTATCATCAAAATCGAACTCCACCTCCTTTTGCAGCAAATTGGAAAGTGGAAGGGCCACCTTGCTAAAATCCCTAATAAAACATCTATAAAACCCTGCATGACCAAGAAAAGAACGAACCTCTCGCACATAAGAGGGGTAAGGCAATTGTGAAATAACAGCTATTTTTGCAAGGTCTACCTCTATGCCTTTATTTGAAATGATATGCCCTAAAACTATACCTTGTTCTACCATGAAATGACCCTTTTTCAAAATTCAGAACAAGGTTAGTTTCAATGCATATGTTAAGAACTCTGTCTAGACTATTCAAACAAGCATCAAAAGAGGATCCATAAACGGTAAAATCATCCATAAACACCTCTATGCAACTCTCTAGAAAATCACTGAAAATGCTAAGCATACACCATTGGAAAGTACCAGGGACATTGCATAGGCCAAATGACATTCTCCTATAGGCAAAAGTACCAAAGGGACAAGTGAATGTGGTATTTTCTTGATCCTCAGGAGCAATATGAATTTGCAAATACCCAAAAAAACCATCAAGGAAGCAATAATGGTACTTACCTGCCAAGCGCTCAAGCATCTGATCAATGAATGGCAGGGGAAAATGATCTCTCCATCTGTTCTACACTCTTGTGGGAATAAGCTCATCCCTCTCATTTTTTTATTACTGTGATGTCTGTCTTCTTAGGAACCACTTGAACTGGACTCACCCACTGGCTGTCAGAAATGGGGTAAATGATTTCGGCTTGTAAGAGCTTGGCCACTTCCTTTTTCACCACGTCTAGGATGATGGGGTTGAGTCGCCGCTGTGGTTGCCTTACTGGCTTAACTCCATCCTCTAAAAGTATTCTATGCATGCAGGTAGAGGGGCTAATACCAGGAATGTCGGCTAAAGTCCATCCAATGGCTTTCTTGTGCTTCTTGAGCACTAGCGGCAACTTGTTCTCTTGCTCAGTAGTAAGGGAAGCAGAGATGATTACTGGAAATTTTTCGTTGTCTTCTAAATAAGCATACTTGAGGTTTTCTAGTAAGGGATTAAGCTCTGGTGTGCTTGATGGCTGAACAGTGGGAGGAGAAGAGGAAGGTTCTTCAACCTGCATCTCATAAAGCAAATCACAAGCATGTGTATTTCCTGCAACAGGGTTAGTGCATTCTGATTCTACAAAATCAACCTCAAAAGGTACAACACCCAAAAAATCAGAACCAGGCTCAAATTTAACATTACTGCCAGCATAAAGATCATATTCTGGATCCAATTCAACCTCAGATTCAATGCATGAAAAATGACAATTATGTAGATCAGACTCAAATGGATGTTTGTTACCATGCATAGAAAGAACATCAAACATATATTCATCAACAAGTTGGTCAATTATCTCATCACAGAAAACAGAATGATCTTCAGATGGATGTTTCATGGCATCAAGAATGTTAAAATGAACAACAATATCACCAAATTCCATAGACAATGTGCCTGCATAAACATCTATTTTGGTTCGGGCTATTTTCATAAATGGCCTGCCTAAAATAATTGGAACTGAACCATGGGAGAATCCCTCTTCCATATCAAGAACATAAAAATCAATAGGGAAAATAAGTTCACCAACCCTCACTAGTACATCTTCTATGAAACTTGCAGGGTAAGCAACACTTCTATTTGCCAAATGAATTACCACATCTGTGGATTGCCAAGGTCCAAGAGATAGAGAATTGAAAATAGATAGAGGCATAACACTTACTGATTCTCCTAAGTCTTGCATGGCATTCCTAAAATTATTGTTCCCAATACTGCAAGGTACACAGAAAGTACCTGGATCTTTACATTTCTGAGGAATGTGAGGAACAGATTTACCTATCAATGCGAACACGTTTCTGCCCATGCTAATTCTTTCATTTCCTTTAAGCTTCCTCTTGTGGGTGCACAGCTCCTTTAAAAACTTGGCATATCTTGGAATCTGTTTGAGGGCATCAAGCAGAGGTATATTCACTTCTACCTTCCTGAAAGTCTCCAAGGTCTCCTTATCTATCTCTTCCATCTTTTTGTTAGGAATTGGTCTAGGTGGAAATGGAAGAGGAATAGGAGGCTGTCGTACATCAGAATTGCTAGAAGAAGGTCCTGCATGGTCAGGAGGCTGTCTCTTTTGTGCATCTATCTCCTTCTCTCTTTCAGGTGTAGGTTCTGCTACTGGGATAGGCACTTCAGTTTGCTCACCAGACCTCAAGGTGATGGCACTCACGTTTCTCGGATTCTGTACAGCTCGAGAAGGCAGCTTGTCCGAATTTTGGGACTGAGCTTGGTTCAACTGAGTGGCCATCTACCCCATCTGATTTTTCAAACTCTGAATGGAGGCTCTTGTCTCTTGCTGAAATTGCATATTTTGTATTGTCATTTGCCTCACTAACTCCTCCAAGGAAGGTTGAGAAGGGGCCTCAGTTGATTGTTGCCTCTGTTGTTGTGGTTGTTGTTGTTGCGGTGGTTGTGGCTGTGGCTGCTGTTGTATTTGTTGTTGTTGCATTGGAGGAGAAACGTATGGCCTGCTTGGACCAGCAGCATTTTGGAAGGAATGAGCAGGCTGCTGTTGTTGTTGAGGGCTGGACCATCTGAGATTTCGGTGATTCCTCCATTCGGGATTGTATCTGTTGCTGGAGAGGTCATAATTGTTCTATTGTGGTTGCTTTTGCTGCTGAGGTTGAGGAGGTCTATTGTAAATATTTGCAGCATAAGCTTTACGTTGCTCAGTTGCTCCAGAATGCTGCATAAAAGGGCAAAGGTGTGTATGGTGGTCGGCAGAGGAGCATAAACCACAGACTCTTGCGACAGGTACAGATTTCTGATTCAAGGCCGGTTGGGTTACTAGGTTAACCAAGGCATCTAGTTTACCTTCAAGCTTCTTAGTTTCAGCTGATGAAGATGAATTCGTGGCTACTTCATGCACTCCTCTAATGACAATAGCATCATTTCTGGCACTAAATTACTGGGAGTTGGAAACCATCTTCTCAATTAAATTCCTGGCTTTAGCAGGGGTCATGTCTCCAAGGGCTCCTCCACTGGTTGCATCAATCATACTTCTCTCCTTGTTACTCAGTCCTTCATAAAAATATTAAAGAAGAAGTTGCTCAAAAATCTAGTGATGAAGGCAGCTGGCGCATAATTTTTTGAATCTTTCCCAGTATTCATATAGGCTTTCTCCACTGAGTTGATGGATGCCTGAAATATCCTTTCCGATGGCAGTGGTTCTAGAAGCAGGGAAAAATTTCTCTAAGAACACTCTCTTTAGGTCATCCCAACTCGTAATGGACCTTGGAGCAAGGTAATACAGCCAATCTTTTGCCACTCCCTCCAAAGAATAAGGAAAGGCCTTTAGGAAGATGTGATCTTCTTAGACAGCTGGAGGTTTCATGGTGGAGCAGACAATATGGAATTTTTTCAGATGTTTATGAGGGTCTTCACCTGCAAGACCATGAAACTTGGGCAACAAGTGTATCAGTCCAGTTTTAAGAACATATGGGACATCCTCATCAGGGTATTGAATGCATAAGCTTTTATAAGTGAAATCAGGTGCAGTCATTTCCCTTAGAGTCCTCTCACGAGGTGGAGGTTGAGCCATATTTTCAGAATGTTCAAAATCAGAGTGTTCAAAATTACCAACAACAGAATGCTCAAACTCACTAGTAACAGAATGCTCAAGATGCACACTATGCCTAACTAATCTATGAAATGTTCTATCTATTTCAGGATCAAAGGGTTGTAAGTTACCTAGGTTGCCTCTAGTTATGCACTGTATGCAGCAGTTCATGTGTTTCTCAAACAGGGCAAAAGAGGTGGGTTAAAACTATAGCTATACTCAAACAATATCCAAATGAGATGAAATTTTGTGAGCAACACCCTAAAATCATGAAAAGATAGCACAAAAATTTTCAGACAAAAATTCAAAGTCTAACTATGGAAAATGCCTAAGGAAAGTTTAGAAAAATAAAACAATAAAACTTGAAAAATAAATAATAAAAAAAACTAGTAAACAGGCGATTATGGCTAGTTAGAGACCTCAACCGAGCTCTGCTGGGTTTCCATAGTATGGGAAATTTTTTTCTACCCCAAATTCATATATAATAATAGTCATTCTGATACCCGGAGCAAAAGTTATGGCCATTTGAAGTTTTGCTAAACACAAGTTCTGAAATTTGTTTGAATCTCTCTAATCCAGCCACAACAAGTGTTCCTGGTATTTTTCACACAAGATATGAGTCTGAAGAACCTACCACACAAAAAATCAGCCAAAAATAACAACCCTAACTATCAAAACAAAAATCACCAATTAAATTGTAAGCAGCAGTCACTAATTCAGTCACTAATCTAATGATGTGTGAACAGTAAAACAAAATCAGTCTCTAATTCTGTCACTAAGCATTATTCTCAGCAAAACATAAAACTGAAATAGGGGAAAAGCTGAACAAGGGGTACTACTAAATTGCAAAATAGAACAACGCACTAACACAACACACTAACACAACACGAACACACTAAACAAAAGAATTAAACGTAAAACAACTAAACATAAAACACGAATCACAAGCTATTATGAACTTTTGGACCACTGCTCCCCGGCAACGGCGCCAAATTTGATCAAGGCCATACCCGAATCAAATAAACATCAGAATGCAATAACTAAGAAGTGATCCTAGGTCGTTTCTCAACGAGCAATGACTAACCAAATGTTCATAATATGCTTCGTTATAATAGTAACAATTGGGGGGTGTTTGTTTTGTGAATTAAAGAACAAGCAGATTGGAATACAAAATTAATAGTATTATAAATCTGTTGTTTCCTCTGATTCAAAAGCCATTCTCTTATCCTAGGTTATGAGGATTTCACCCTTAGCAGTTAACCACTTAATCCAACCCTAATTTAATTTACTAAGTGAAAATCAACTTAGGGTTGTCATTATGTGATTAAGCAACACATATACCAATTAACCCCTTGTTCATTAAGCACGAACGTAATTTAAGCACAGAGGCAATTAATTGAACACGAAGCGTGTATAGATTAACAGAACGCATGTGGGTTAATTGGTGAAGGGAAAACCGATAGGAGAGCAACATTAAAAACAGAACCTCAAAGAGAGTTACGCTTCATCCTCGGAGGGAAACAACACTAGAAATTTAGCCTTCCATAAGTTCAACAAAAGCAGAAAACTTAAATGAAGCTAAAGGCAAAAAATGTAAATGAAGCTAAAGGTAGAAAACATAAATGAAGCTAAAGGCAGAAAAAGGAACAAAAAAGAAATTGCAATTGAAAGCAGAAAAAGGAAAATGCATTCACGTGAACAGTAATACAGAGCTAAAAACGTAAAACCCTAAAACTCCATGCACTCAAATTAGGTATTCTCTCCTGAATAATAGAATAGTATATATCAAAATAGCCTTTTACAAATCCCAAGGTTGTGGTATTTAATAGGGTCACTCAAAGTCATTGGGCCTGATTACATTATTTCGGCCTAAAACGAAATAAAAACTGAACGCAATAAAATGAAATTAGACGAAATCTAATAAAATTGTCTGTTCTCTTCAAGTCCAATCTGGCTCAGCCCAATTGCTTATAATTATCCTGAAATTGAATTAAAAACACCAAATTAGTCAAGTGGGCCCAATTGATAAAACTGAATAATAAATTTGACAATTAGAGTTAATCAATAATTAAATTGGTGACAAAATGGTTTAAGAAATAGGAGAAAATAATGGCACATCAATTCTCCATGATTGGCGAGTGGGTTCATCTTTACATTTAGGTTATCTTCTTGGAAAGTTAGCCATCCCGCGTCAATCAAGCTTTGCACTTTGGGCTTAAGGGCCACGCACTGCTCGATCGAATGCCGTGTTGGGGTTGTACCACTTTGGGAAGGGAGACTGGTAAATCTTCTCGGGAGTCACCAATGCCAACTGGATGGTGATTAAGGATGGAAATAAGTCTATGTATGACATGAAAATTGGGGAAAACTCCAGAAGCTTCTTTACTAGAGGGTTTCTCCCCGTGTTGGAATTCATGCCAGGATTGGCCTCGCTGGCGGGGCGAGGGTGCGTCGGAGCCGAGGTCTGAGTAGGGGCTCATTGTGATGGGTTGGACGCCCTTTGCTGGGCGAGCACTGAGTTGGATGAGCTTCCAGCGTGGGTCAAAAAACTCAAATGG
This sequence comes from Glycine max, assembly GCF_000004515.6. Classification (NCBI taxonomy): domain Eukaryota; kingdom Viridiplantae; phylum Streptophyta; class Magnoliopsida; order Fabales; family Fabaceae; genus Glycine; species Glycine max. The sequence goes on from NC_038250.2 coordinate 21,070,452, forward strand.
TGTTGAGCATACTAGTGAGTATTATGAGGGTTTTGTTGGAATTTCGACCAAGCAGGAGCCGAGGTCACGGCATGAGTATCCCATTCTTTTCTTTTTTCCCTAGTTGGCCCAGATCTTCTGTTGCTCATGTTGGGAGCAGAGACATAGTCAAACTTCCCCCTTTTTAAGCCTACCTCTATCCTTTCGCCCATGAATACTAGATCCGCAAAGCTAGAGGGCATGTAGCCTACCAACTTCTCATAGTAGAACACTGGCAGAGTGTCTACTATCATGGTGATCATTTCCCTTTCAACCATAGGGGGTGCCACCTGAGCCACCAAATCCCTCCATCTTTGGGCGTACTCCTTGAATGATTCATGTTCCCATTTGCTCATGTTCTGTAGTTGAGTCCTATCGGGAGCCGTGTTAGTGTTATATTTGTTAGTGCTTAGCTCTACTGAGTTTTAAAAGATTGGCTAAGATTTTGTTAAAACATAAGCACTTAGACAATGAAGGAAAGCTGGAGTTGCTGCACATGATGTCCAACGTTATGTCAAAGAATAAGATCGGGCTGCACAATGCACAAGGCAAGATAAAGTGTCAAATGAAGAATTGAAGCTGCAGGATCCACGATGTCGGATACAATGTCCAGGACATCCTGCCTGAAAATACTGGAATTGCTAAAAGCATTGAAGCTGCAGGATCCACGATGTCGGATACAATGTCCAGGACATCCTGCCTGAAAATACTGGAGTTGCTAAAAGCATTGAAGTTGCAGGATCCACGATGTCGGATACGATGTCCTGACATCCGGCCCGAAAATACTGGACATATAAATCTGTTATATCTTTAACAGATTATTGTGCAGTTAGCAAGAGATTAGATGATCTATCTTTAGGAACGAATTAAAAGATAATTAAAGTTCGAATTTCAAAGTAGAAGAGTTCGTTCAGGGATTAAAGATTAAAGATAAAAACTAAAAGATCAAACTGTATCTTTTAGATCTTTAAGTGCAGATTTTCAGGAAAATGATAGATCTCTTCCAGCACAAGAAGTTGCAGCCCAGAAACGCAGACTGCTATATAAACATGAAGGCTGCACGAGTTCTGTACCAAGTCCGGGATTGAAGAGTTATTTTGTGAGTTTTGGGACTTGAGTCTTTTGTGAGCCACCTTGATGTTATCCTAACATCGAGTGTTGGACCTGAGTGTGTAGAGTTGATCTCTGTAGTTTGTGTAGAGTTGATCTCTAAAGTGTGTAGAGTTGATCTCTGTAGTTTGTGTGGAGTTGATCTCTATTGTTCAGAGAGCAATCTCTGGTGTGTATTTGATTTGTTTGTAAACACGGGAGTGTGATTGAGAGGGAGTGAGCGGGGTTTCTCATATCTAAGAGTGGCTCTTAGGTAGAGGTCGCACGGGTAGTGGTTAGGTGAGAAGGTTGTAAACAGTGGCTGTTAGACCTTGAACTAACACTATTTTAGTGGATTTCCTCCCTGGCTTGGTAGCCCCCAGATGTAGGTGAGGTTGCACCGAACTGGGTTAACAATTCTCTTGTGTTATTTACTTGTTTAAACTGTACACACTGTCAAACATAATCTCCATGTTCTGAAGCGTGATGTCGTGACATCCTGTACGACATCTGTCCCCAGTATCAGAATTTCAATTGGTATCAGAGCGGGCACTCGAAATCACTGAGTGAGATCTAGGGAGATAAATTCTGATGAACATGGAGAAAGAAGGAGGACCAGTGAACAGACCACCAATTCTTGATGGAACCAACTATGAATACTGGAAAGCAAGAATGGTGGCCTTCCTCAAATCACTGGATAGCAGAACCTGGAAAGCTGTCATCAAAGGCTGGGAACATCCCAAGATGCTGGACACAGAAGGAAAGCCCTCTAATGAATTGAAGCCAGAAGAAGACTGGACTAAAGAAGAAGACGAATTGGCACTTGGAAACTCCAAAGCTTTGAATGCTCTATTCAATGGAGTTGACAAGAATATCTTCAGACTGATCAACACATGCACAGTGGCCAAAGATGCATGGGAGATCCTGAAAACCACTCATGAAGGAACCTCCAAAGTGAAGATGTCCAGATTGCAACTATTGGCTACAAAATTCGAAAATCTGAAGATGAAGGAGGAAGAATGTATTCATGACTTCCACATGAACATTCTTGAAATTGCCAATGCTTGCACTGCCTTGGGAGAGAGGATGACAGATGAAAAGCTGGTGAGAAAGATCCTCAGATCCTTGCCTAAGAGATTTGACATGAAAGTCACTGCAATAGAGGAGGCCCAAGACATTTGCAACATGAGAGTAGATGAACTCATTGGTTCCCTTCAAACCTTTGAGCTAGGACTCTCGGATAGGGCTGAAAAGAAGAGCAAGAACTTGGCGTTCGTGTCCAATGATGAAGGAGAAGAAGATGAGTATGACCTGGATACTGATGAAGGACTGGCTAATGCAGTTGTGCTCCTTGGAAAGCAGTTCAACAAAGTGCTGAACAGAATGGACAGGAGGCAGAAACCACATGTCCAGAACATCCCTTTCGACATCAGGAAAGGTAGTAAAGACCAGAAAAGATCAGATGAAAAGCCCAGTCACAGCAAAGGAATTCAATGCCATGGGTGTAAAGGCTATGGACACATCATAGCTGAATGTTCCACTCATCTCAAGAAGCAGAGGAAAGGACTTTCTGTATGTCGGTCTGATGATACAGAGAGTGAACAAGAAAGTGATTCTGACAGAGATGTGAATGCACTCACTGGGAGATTTGAATCTGCTGAAGATTCAAGTGATACAGATAGTGAAATCACTTTTGATGAGCTTGCTATATCCTATAGAGAATTATGCATCAAAAGTGAGAAGATTCTTCAGCAGGAAGCACAACTGAAGAAGGTCATTGCAAATCTGGAAGCTGAGAAGGAGGCACATGAAGAGGAGATCTCTGAGCTTAAAGGAGAAGTCGGTTTTCTGAACTCTAAACTGGAAAACATGACCAAATCAATAAAGATGCTGAATAAAGGCTCAGATATGCTTGATGAGGTGCTACAGCTTGGGAAGAATGTTGGAAACCAGAGAGGACTTGGGTTTAATCATAAATCTGCTGGCAGAATAACCATGACAGGATTTGTTCCTGCCAAAAACAGCACTGGAGCCACGATGTCACAACATCGGTCTCGACATCATGGAACGCAGCAGAAAAAGAGTAAAAGAAGTAAAAGAAAGAAGTGGAGGTGTCACTACTGTGGCAAGTATGGTCACATAAAGCCCTTTTGCTATCATCTACATGGCCATCCACATCATGGATCTCAAAGTAGCAGCAGCAGACAGAAGATGATGTGGGTTCCAAAACACAAGATGGTCAGTCTTGTTGTTCATACTTCACTTAGAGCATCAGCTAAGGAAGATTGGTACCTAGATAGCGGCTGTTCCAGACACATGACAGGAGTCAAAGAATTCCTGGTGAACATTGAACCTTGCTCCACTAGCTATGTGACATTTGGAGATGGTTCTAAAGGAAAGATCACTGGAATGGGAAAGCTAGTCCATGATGGACTTCCTAGTCTGGACAAAGTACTGCTGGTGAAGGGACTGACTGCAAACTTGATCAGCATCAGTCAGCTATGTGATGAAGGATTCAATGTAAACTTCACAAAGTCAGAATGCTTGGTGACAAATGAGAAGAGTGAAGTCCTAATGAAGGGCAGCAGATCAAAGGACAACTGTTACCTATGGACACCTCAAGAAACCAGTTACTCCTCCACATGCCTATTCTCCAAAGAAGATGAAGTCAAAATATGGCATCAAAGATTTGGACATCTGCACTTAAGAGGCATGAAGAAAATCATTGACAAAGGTGCTGTTAGAGGCATTCCCAATCTGAAAATAGAAGAAGGCAGAATCTGTGGTGAATGTCAGATTGGAAAGCAAGTCAAGATGTCCCACCAGAAGCTTCAACATCAGACCACGACCAGGGTGCTGGAACTACTTCACATGGACTTGATGGGGCCTATGCAAGTTGAAAGCCTTGGAGGAAAGAGGTATGCTTATGTTGTTGTGGATGATTTCTCCAGATTTACCTGGGTCAACTTTATCAGAGAGAAATCAGACACCTTTGAAGTATTCAAGGAGTTGAGTCTAAGGCTTCAAAGAGAAAAAGACTGTGTCATCAAGAGAATCAGGAGTGACCATGGCAGAGAGTTTGAAAACAGCAAGTTTACTGAATACTGCACATCTGAAGGCATCACTCATGAGTTCTCTGCAGCCATTACACCACAACAGAATGGCATAGTTGAGAGGAAGAACAGGACTTTGCAAGAGGTTGCTAGGGTCATGCTTCATGCCAAAGAACTTCCCTATAATCTCTGGGCTGAAGCCATAAACACAGCATGCTACATCCACAACAGAGTCACACTTAGAAGAGGGACTTCAACCACACTGTATGAAATCTGGAAAGGGAGGAAGCCAACTGTCAAGCACTTTCACATCTTTGGAAGCCCATGTTACATTTTGGCAGATAGAGAGCAAAGGAGAAAGATGGATCCCAAGAGTGATGCAGGAATATTCCTGGGATACTCTACAAACAGCAGAGCATATAGAGTATTCAACTCCAGAACCAGAACTGTGATGGAATCCATCAATGTGGTTGTTGATGATCTAACTCCAGCAAGAAAGAAGGATGTCGAAGAAGATGTCAGAACATCGGGAGACAATGTGGCAGATACAGCTAAACGTGCAGAGAATGCAGAAAACTTTGATTCTGCTACAGATGAATCAAACATCAACCAACCCGACAAGAGACCCTCCATTAGAATCCAGAAGATGCACCCCAAGGAGCTGATTATAGGAGATCCAAACAGAGGAGTCACTACAAGATCAAGGGAGATTGAGATTGTCTCCAACTCATGTTTTGTCTCCAAAATTGAGCCCAAGAATGTGAAAGAGGCACTGGCTGATGAGTTCTGGATCAATGCTATGCAAGAAGAATTGGAGCAATTCAAAAGGAATGAAGTCTGGGAGCTAGTTCCGAGACCCGAGGGAACTAATGTGATTGGCACCAAGTGGATCTTCAAGAACAAAACCAATGAAGAAGGTGTTATAACCAGGAACAAGGCCAGACTTGTTGCTCAAGGCTACACTCAGATTGAAGGTGTAGACTTTGATGAAACGTTCGCTCCTGTTGCTAGACTTGAATCCATCAGATTGTTACTTGGTGTAGCTTGCATCCTCAAATTCAAGCTGTACCAAATGGATGTGAAGAGCGCGTTGCTGAATGGATACCTGAATGAAGAAGCCTATGTGGAGCAGCCAAAGGGATTTGTAGATCCAACTCATCCAGATCATGTATACAGGCTCAAGAAAGCTCTCTATGGATTGAAGCAAGCTCCAAGAGCTTGGTATGAAAGGCTAACAGAGTTCCTTACTCAGCAAGGGTATAGGAAGGGAGGAATTGACAAGACTCTCTTTGTCAAACAAGATGCTGATAACTTGATGATAGCACAGATATATGTTGATGACATTGTGTTTGGAGGGATGTCGAATGAGATGCTTCGACATTTTGTCCAACAGATGCAATCTGAATTTGAGATGAGTCTTGTTGGAGAGCTGACTTATTTTCTGGGACTCCAAGTGAAGCAGATGGAAGACTCCATATTCCTCTCACAAAGCAAGTATGCAAAGAACATTGTCAAGAAGTTTGGGATGGAGAATGTCAGCCATAAAAGAACACCTGCACCTACTCACTTGAAGCTGTCAAAAGATGAAGCTGGCACCAGTGTTGATCAAAGTCTGTACAGAAGCATGATTGGGAGCTTACTATATTTAACAGCTAGCAGACCCGACATCACCTATGCAGTAGGTGTTTGTGCAAGATATCAAGCCAATCCTAAGATAAGTCACATGACTCAAGTAAAGAGAATTCTGAAATATGTAAATGGCACCAGTGACTATGGGATTATGTACTGTCATTGTTCAGATTCAATGCTGGTTGGGTATTGTGATGCTGATTGGGCTGGAAGTGCAGATGACAGAAAAAGCACTTCTGGTGGATGCTTCTATCTGGGCAACAATCTTATTTCATGGTTCAGCAAGAAGCAGAATTGTGTGTCCCTATCTACTGCAGAAGCAGAGTATATTGCAGCAGGAAGCAGCTGTTCACAACTAGTTTGGATGAAGCAGATGCTCAAGGAGTACAATGTCGAACAAGATGTCATGACATTATACTGTGACAACTTGAGTGCTATTAATATTTCTAAAAATCCTGTGCAACACAGCAGAACCAAGCACATTGACATTAGACATCACTATATCAGAGAGCTTGTTGATGATAAAGTTATCACACTGGAGCATGTTGACACTGAGGAACAAATAGCAGATATTTTCACAAAGGCATTGGATGCAAATCAGTTAGAAAAACTGAGGGGCAAGCTGGGCATTTGTCTGCTAGAGGAATTATAGCAACTACTGCTATCTGAACGTGCTCAAACGTCTCACTTAACATTAATAGCACGTTCACTACTGAACCAAAGCAAATTCGACCGTTGCTTCACACGTCCCTCTACATTCCTCATTCAAACTTATATTTTCGTGGTAATCTCGTTTTCAGCATTCCCCAACAGCTCTCAGAAATTTGCGAAATCATTCCTAAGGCTCTGCATTTCCATGGCTACCTCACCAAAAGAAACTTCAGCTCCTGGTTCACCCTCTGTACCATCATCCCCATCATCCACCAAAGCACCATCAAACCAGGAACGACCTGAATTCAATATTCAGCCCATACAGATGATTCCTGGTCAAGCCCATGTTCCTGAAAAACTGGTTCCTAAACGACAACAGGGAGTGAAGATTTCTGAAAACCCTAGCATTGCAACAAGTCCTAGGGAAGTAGACCCAGAGATGGATAAGAAGATCCGCAGTATTGTGAGTAGCATTTTGAAAGACGCCTCTGTTCCTGATGCTGGTGAAGATGCTACAACATCCTCCACCCCGAATGTTTCTGTGCCTGATGCTGAGAAAGATGTTCCGACATCTTCCGCTCCAAATGCTGAAGCCCTCCCTTCACCCAGTGAAGAGGAATCAACAGAAGAAGAAGATCAAGCCACAGAGAAGACCCCTGCACCAAGGGCACCAGAACCTGCTCCAGGTGACCTCATTGACCTTGAAGAGGTAGAATCTGATGAGGAACCCATTGCCAACAAGTTGGCACCTGGCATTGCAGAAAGACTACAAAGCAGAAAGGGAAAAACCCCCATCAAGAGGTCTGGACGAATCAAAACTATGGCCCATAAGAAGAGCACTCCAATCACTCCTACCACATCCAGAAGGAGCAAGGTTGCAATCCCCTCCAAGAAGAGGAAAGAAATTTCCTCATCCGATTCTGATGATGATGTCGAACTAGATGTCTCGACATCAAAGAGGGCCAAGAAATCTGGGAGAAAGGTGCCTGGAAATGTTCCTGATGCACCATTGGACAACATCTCTTTCCACTCCATTGGCAATGTTGAAAAGTGGAAATATGTGTATCAACGCAGACTTGCGGTTGAAAGAGAACTGGGAAGAGATGCCTTGGATTGCAAGGAGACCATGGACCTCATCAAGGCTGCTGGACTACTGAAGACAGTCACCAAGTTGGGAGACTGTTATGAAGGCCTAGTCAGGGAATTCATTGTCAACATTCCCTCTGACATAACAAACAGAAAAAGTGATGATTATCAGAAAGTGTTTGTCAGAGGAAAGTGTGTTAGATTCTCCCCTGCTGTGATCAACAAATACCTGGACAGACCAACAGATGGAGTGGTGGATATTGCTGTTTCTGAGCATCAAATTGCCAAGGAAATCACTGCCAAACAAGTCCAGCATTGGCCAAAGAAAGGGAAGCTGTCTGCAGGGAAGCTAAGTGTGAAATATGCAATCCTGCACAGGATTGGAGCTGCAAACTGGGTACCCACTAATCATACATCCACTGTTGCCACAGGTTTGGGTAAATTTCTGTATGCTGTTGGAACCAAGTCCAAATTTAATTTTGGAAACTATATTTTTGATCAAACTGTTAAGCATTCAGAATCTTTTGCTATCAAATTACCCATTGCCTTCCCAACTGTATTATGTGGCATTATGTTGAGTCAACATCTCAATATGTTAAACTACACTGACTCTGTGATGAAGAGAGAATCTCCTCTATCCCTGCATTACAAACTGTTTGAGGGGACACATGTCCCAGACATTGTCTCGACATCAGGGAAAGCTGCTACTTCAGGTGCTGTGTCCAAGGATGCCTTGATTGCTGAACTCAAGGACACATGCAAGGTGCTGGAAGCAACCATCAAAGCCACCACAGAGAAGAAGATGGAGCTGGAACGGCTGATCAAAAGGCTCTCAGAAAGTGGCATTGATGATGGAGAAGCAGCTGAGGAAGAAGTAGAAGCAGCCGAGGAAGAAGAAGATGCTGCAGCAGAGGAAGAGGAAGATGCAGCAGAGGATACTGAATCAGATGATGATTCTGAAGCCACTCCATGATCATCAGACCTTTATGTTTTTTTTGCCTTTTACTAGCTATAGGGGCATGTCCCTTTGAACAATGGTTTACTATGGGTCTGTAATATTTGCACCTTAAGTACAAGCATTCTACTTATGTCAAATTCTGTCTAAAAAGGGGGAGTAATAGTTATGCATGATTTGGGAGTAATAGTATTATGCTTGCTATTATGCATGATTTTGAGCAGTAGGATACGATGTATGCATGATTCATGATTTTGAGGGGGAGTTGTATGTATATGACTTTGAGGGGGAGACTGCTGCTGATGATGATTGATGTAAGCTACTAGTAGCAGATAGAAGATGCTGCAGTAAGAGCATGAAGACAGGGGGAGCAAAAAGCTGATGTCACATGAGATGTCTTGACATCCTGGAAAAGACTAGTAGCTGATAGAAGATGTTGCAGTAAGAGCATGGAGACAGGGGGAGCAGAAGCAGAAAGCTGATGTCATGTGAGATGTCTTGACATCCTGGAAACGACTTGCAACTTGCTGAATTTCCGCTGTGCTTGATTACTCTGATAATGAAAGTTGTTGATCCCACTTGCATAACTGCTCGTACCTGCTCAGGAAGTGTCTAAGTATGTTTTAGACAAAATTTGCCAAAGGGGGAGATTGTTAGTGCTTAGCTCTACTGAGTTTTAAAAGATTGGCTAAGATTTTGTTAAAACATAAGCACTTAGACAATGAAGGAAAGCTGGAGTTGCTTCACATGATGTCCAACGTTATGTCAAAGAATAAGATCGGGCTGCACAATGCACAAGGCAAGATAAAGTGTCAAATGAAGAATTGAAGCTGCAGGATCCACGATGTCGGATACAATGTCCAGGACATCCTGCCTGAAAATACTGGAATTGCTAAAAGCATTGAAGCTGCAGGATCCACGATGTCGGATACAATGTCCAGGACATCCTGCCTGAAAATACTGGAGTTGCTAAAAGCATTGAAGTTGCAGGATCCACGATGTCGGATACGATGTCCTGACATCCGGCCCGAAAATACTGGACATATAAATCTGTTATATCTTTAACAGATTATTGTGCAGTTAGCAAGAGATTAGATGATCTATCTTTAGGAACGAATTAAAAGATAATTAAAGTTCGAATTTCAAAGTAGAAGAGTTCATTCAGGGATTAAAGATTAAAGATAAAAACTAAAAGATCAAACTGTATCTTTTAGATCTTTAAGTGCAGATTTTCAGGAAAATGATAGATCTCATCCAGCACAAGAAGTTGCAGCCCAGAAACGCAGACTGCTATATAAACATGAAGGCTGCACGAGTTCTGTACCAAGTCCGGGATTGAAGAGTTATTTTGTGAGTTTTGGGACTTGAGTCTTTTGTGAGCCACCTTGATGTTATCCTAACATCGAGTGTTGGACCTGAGTGTGTAGAGTTGATCTCTGTAGTTTGTGTAGAGTTGATCTCTAAAGTGTGTAGAGTTGATCTCTGTAGTTTGTGTGGAGTTGATCTCTATTGTTCAGAGAGCAATCTCTGGTGTGTATTTGATTTGTTTGTAAACACGGGAGTGTGATTGAGAGGGAGTGAGCGGGGTTTCTCATATCTAAGAGTGGCTCTTAGGTAGAGGTCGCACGGGTAGTGGTTAGGTGAGAAGGTTGTAAACAGTGGCTGTTAGACCTTGAACTAACACTATTTTAGTGGATTTCCTCCCTGGCTTGGTAGCCCCCAGATGTAGGTGAGGTTGCACCGAACTGGGTTAACAATTCTCTTGTGTTATTTACTTGTTTAAACTGTACACACTGTCAAACATAATCTCCATGTTCTGAAGCGTGATGTCGTGACATCCTGTACGACATCTGTCCCCAGTATCAGAATTTCAATATTGATATTGCCTTATGAAGGCAGTAATCAAGTCTTTCCACGAGTGGATGCGAGATTGTTAGTCGGTGAAAATGACTAACTTTTGTGTGTAAAACTTGTGTATATTGTATCAAACTTCTCCAATTTATAGTTGTTTTGTAATATTATAATTACTTTCTGCTAAATATAGGTAGTAGATAATTTATACTTTTGTTTTGTGTGTTTAATAATCAATTTCTCTCAATTTCAGGTTAATTAGGCAAATTGGAAAAAGTGTTGTTTTCACCTTCTCGCTAAGCCAATCTGCTAGCTTAGCGAGCATTCACTAAGCACGACACTCAGTGGCTAAGCGCGAGGAAGAATCCAGAAGAAGATGAGTTGTCAGGTTCACTGAGCGCACCGCTTCAGCTCATCCGCTAAGCGAGAGAAGCACGCTAAGCCAAAATCCACTTATGCGCGCTAAGTGATTCAGATTTTCACTAAGCGCGCGAGCACGGACCAACCCACCTATTTAAGCTTGAAATCAAATTTTTTGAGGGAGAGTTTGGCATTTTTTTCTTGAGAAGCCTCTGCATACACAATAGTCTGGCCTTGGCTTGAAGCTTTTGCATGTTTAGGAAGTTCTAGAGAGAGAAAGGTCCAAGTTCTAGAGAGTTCTGAGAGATTTTGTTGTGTGAAGATCTGCAGAGATGAGAGTTTGAGGCAGAAGCCGTTCTGAGAGCTTGAGATGAGTTTGTGAGTGATTGTGAGATCCTATAGGTGAAGGAGACATCCTCACCACTTGTATTTTTGCAATCTTTTGTCTTGTTCTTCTCTGTGTTGTAAAGGAGGTTTCTGGACCATGGAAAGTTAAATCCTCTATTGGATCTTCCCTGTAGGTACCTGATGTAAATATATTTCTATCTATGTAATGATGTTTTGTGTGTTCTCTGTGCTATCTGCTTTTCATTCCAATATGCCTTTACCTTGATCACGTAGATGCATGCTTTGTTAGGGTAATTCAACAGTGGAAACTGGTCTGATTCTAAAGCGCTTCATAGTACGGGGCTAAGTTGTTGTACTTTCACGAGGAATCGGGGTACAAGAACTTAGTTGTGTATGTGTGTCTTAATGCGGTTTTGGTTGAGTTTAGTCTTACAAGAGGAATCTGCGGACGAGGCTTGATCAGGATTAGGCTAGGCTATTGTCGCAACCTACCCTTCGGCGGGAGGGCGACGCGTGACTCGCGGGATGTGTGTTCCACGAAAGGAATACGCGCGAAGTCGCCACCAACGTTTATTTGAGGAAAACGTCGAAAAAACCGGAAAAGACGCGATCTACGAACTTTTAAGTGAAAGGTTCGGGAGTTGTATTTACGCACGGGGAAGGTGTTAGCACCCCACACGTCCGTCACAAGGGACGGCAGCCTTTAATCGAATGTGCAAACATGACTTTGATTTTTACGTTCCCTTTACGTTCTTATATCTTTTATGCCTTTTTTTATATTTTTCTCTTTTTGTGGTCGACAAGGGTGTTTTCCCTTTGCTCCTACGTATTCCTCAATTGTGATGAGGAAATCAGACCTACGTAGTTCTTTCGGAACAAAGTGTTTGGTTAAGTTGTTTTTGTCTTTTTTGCAAAATATGTTTTTATTGAACAAAAGGTCATTTAAGGTGTTGGACCATTAAACGGTCTTTTGATTTTGAAAGGAGAGAAACGTTAAGGCGTTGTACCATTAACGATCTCTTGTTTTTGAAAGGAGAGAAACGTTAAGGCATTGGACCATTAACGATCTCTTGGGGTGGTCGACAAAAGCGGGGCTTTTGCTCCTACGTATCCTCAATTGCGATGAGGAAATCAGACCTACGTAGTTCTTGCAAAAGCGATAAAGTTACATGTTGATTTTATGCTTTTGAACGATCCATGTTAACCGATAAAAGCAAAGAGGACCGTTTAAGGCGTTGGACCTTAAAACGGTTTTTAGTGATTTTTCAGACAAAAATTGATTTGTGAGTCTATTTTAGTCTTAGTTTCACTTTGGTTATTAATCAATTCATTCAAGGAAACTTCCAAAGAAAAACGTCCGATTGATTTTTTTGATTTATTTTATTCAAAGATATTTTGATTATTTTATTATTATTTTTCAAGTATTTTGATTATTTTATTATTATTTTACTTTTTTTGGTTTAACCGAGGTTATAGCGTGAACGATCGGTTAGATTTCGTTTTAAAAGTGATTAAATGAGATTACAACACAAATGATCGGTTGAAATTCATTTTATCATTTATTAGGTGAGAAAACGACTTAAATAAACGGTAAAAGCGCGTTAAAGACGGAAGAAAAGAAATCGAAAATGAACGAAATAAAGATGAAAGCTTAAAAAAACAAGAAATGAATTGAAAGTCTCGGATTCGAAAACTTACCCGTTGAAGAACGAAGAACGGATGAAGAACGATGAAGAACGGACGAAAACCTTCACGGATTTGCTTACGGAAACATCTCGGAAGCGTTACGGAAGCACCTCGGCTTGGATTTTCTTCACGGAAACAATTTTTTTCACCCAAAACAGCAGAAATACATAGCCAGGGGGCTGAGGGATCCTTAGAACAACCCCCTTCAGCCTATTTATAGGAAAAAGGGGGAGGCGGTTGCCGCCCAGCTCGCCCAGGCGACCTTAGCTCGCCCAGGCCGGAAGCAACCCAGCTCCAAAAAACAATCTGGAAGGCCCAATTCAAAATTTCGAAATTGCTATTTGGACCCCCCCAATTTTGATAAGTTCACCCCCCCTTCTTTCGTAATTTACGAAAAAGTTACGGAAGCCTTACGGAAGCATATAGGACTTGATTTTCTTCTTTTTTTGTCTTCCGTCTCACCCGTATTAAGTTAATTATTCTTATTTAGAGTTATGGGAATTTTACGGAAGCATTACAGGTGTCCCGGAAGCCCCAGAATCCCATTTTTCAACAAAACGGGGGGTGTGGTGGCAACCTAGCTCGAGCTAGGTTACTTCAACCTTAAGCAAGAAATTGCCCAGAAACCTCTAGAAGGGCCCAGATTCGAAAATTACTATTTGCACCCCCCATTTTACTAAATACACCCCTTTGGCTTTTTTTTGGTGATTCTTTTTTCGTAAAGTTACGGAAACTTACGAATTTCGTAACGATACTTGTTTTCTTTCCGTAATGTTACGGAACCTTGCAGATTACATAATCATCCCTTTTTTGACTTACGGAATGTTACGGAACCTCACGAATTGTGCAACGATGCTTCCTTTTTGATTTCCGGTGTGTCACGGAACCTTACGGATTGTGCATCAATACTTTCTTTTGATTTCCGGCACGTCACGGAACTTCACAAATTGCCTAATGAGGGGTGCCAAGCACCTCAAAATGACCAAACACAAGTTGCATGCCACCAAGCAAAGGTCCCCGGACGAAATTAGGGTATGACAGTTGCCCCTCTTTACTTGTCTTTTATTGGAGATAAAAGGGAAGTAAAGATAAGACACTAATTTCGTTCCTCTCGGTTGACGAGAGTCGCGGGTGACCATAAAATCTTTGCATGCAAATGACTTGTTGTCCCTGGGGGAACAAAGGGTGCAGAAGACGATGTCAGTCTCTGCATGCTATCAGGCTTTTCGTCTTACAGATAGCAAAATGGAACGTTTATATGGATAACCACTCGGTATTTCCGCCCGTCAGCGTGACTCAAAAGTCAGTATGACAGATCTTGTGAGCGCGGAAGATGACGTAAATCTCCGCGTGTCAACGGGCTTGTCGGCCGTGACTGACGAAGGGCGTAGAAGACGACGTTAGTCTCTGCATGCTATCAGGCTTTTCGTCTTAAAGATAGCAAAAAAGAATGTTTATACGGATAACCACTCGGGTATTTCCGCCCGTCAGCGTGACTCAAAAAGTCAGTATGACAGATCTTGTGAACGCGGAAGATGACGTAAATCTCCGCGTGTCAACGGGCTTGTCGGCCGCGATTGACGAAGGGCGCAGAAGACGACGTTAGTCTCTGCGTGCTATCAGGCTTTTCGTCTTACAGATAGCAAAAAAGAATGTTTATACGGATAACCACTCGGGTATCTCTACCCGTCAGCGTGACTCAAATGTCAGTATGACAAATCTTGTGAGCATGGAAGATGACGTAAATCTCCGCGTGTCAACGGGCTTGTCGGCCGCAATTGACGAAGGGCGCAGAAGACGACGTTAGTCTCTGCATGCTATCAGGCTTTTCGTCTTACAGATAGCAAAAAAGAATGTTTATACAGATAACCACTCGGGTATTTCTGCCCGTCAGCGTGACTCAAATGTCAGTATGACAGATCTTGTGAGCGCGGAAGATGACGTAAATCTCTGCGGGTCAACGGGCTTGTTGGCCGCGATTGACGAAAGGCGCAGAAGACGACGTTAGTCTCTGCATGCTATCAGGCTTTTCATCTTACAGATAGCAAAAAAGAATGTTTATACGGATAACCACTCGGGTATTTCCGCCCGTCAGCGTGACTCAAAAGTCAGTATGACAAATCTTGTGAGCGCAGAAGATGATGTAAATCTCCGCGTGTCAACGGGCTTGTCGGCCGCGATTGACGAAGGACGCAGAAGATGACGTTAGTCTCTGCGTGCTATCAGGCTTTTCGTCTTATAGATAGCAAAAAAGAATGTTTATACGGAGAACCACTCGGGTATTTCCACCCGTCAGCGTGACTCAAAAGTCAGTATGACAGATCTTGTGAAGGTGGCAGACAAAAGCGAGGCTCTTGCTCCTACGTATCCTCCAATGAGGAACTCAGACCTACGTAGTTCTTGATAACTTGTGAGACTTGAAAAAGTCTCGGTGTTTTCTCCACTAAAATGCAAACATGCTTTAGCAAAGAGACAAATATTCCAACTGATTAGAGCAGCATATGCCTTTTTAAGTGAAAAACAATGCGTCTACCGAGGAAGGAGAGTATGCTGATGAAATTTTCTCATAACCATAAATGAGATTTTGGATGTTTAGCATTTTGTTTCTAAATGACCATTTAGAGGAAACACTGGGTTCGACAAAAATAGAAGAAATCCACTCAAAGTGTATCAATCTCGCACAGGTAAGTGTTTTATCCTAATTCCGAACCATAGATATGTCATGACTTGATTTTACAAATCATTTCCTATCAAATCAAAGATTACATGCGTGATCATGGATCAATAGGACTTCCCTTGGAAACGGGTTCTTTTGGTGGGTTTTTTGGCTTTTGACCTCTTCTTTTTTTGGCCCTTTTTCTGGCTTTTTTCCTTTTCTGTTTTGGTTTAGTGCGGGGCGAAAAAGTCGCTAGCACACAATATCTTGGTTGGAAATTAAAGGGAGAAAACCACTTTAGGTCATGGTTTCCTTTCCTTCTTTTCGTTCATTTGGTGACAATTCTGTATTGTTCAGATATTGTCCGGTCCAAAGACCTTTCTGCACATTTCTTCTGTTTTCTTTCGATCCTTGATCAAGAGTTTTCTTTCCTTCTTCTTCTTCCTTTTTTTACTTTCTCCCATTCTTTGATTGGGAATTTTCTTTCTTTTCTTTTTGCTTTCTCTTTGATTGGAAATTTTCCTTCTTTTCTTTTTGCTTTCCCTTTGATTGGAAATTTTCCTTCTTTTCTTTTTTGCTTCCGAGGGTAAGGATTGACATTCTCACCCTGGGTCAAGGTTTATGGTGAGTCAGGATTTAGGCTCAAAGCTTGTAGAATGGCTAGACATAATAATGGCGGGGTTTGGTTTGGTTCAAGGATAAAAGGGATGCCCCACATTATTTCCATGACACAAATGCAAAGATGATGATTTGGAAATTTTATGCAAAACTGGTCATGCATGCACCTATGCGGACACTCAAGTGTCAAATTTTTATGGTCATGTGATGCTAGGGCTCAGGATTCATTTCCTCTATTTTAAATCAACCCAATGTTTCCAAAATATGTTCTTTTATCAATTTGTTCATTCATCCGAGTCCATTTTGGGTACTCGAGAAAATTTCACAGCATTCACCCTTCAGGTGTACGTACATTTTTTTTTTCCAAAAACTAGCTATGATCAACGAATTTTTCTTTAAAGAAGAGTTGGAAGTCATCTCTTTTCACAAGCATGTTGGTTTTTCTGCTAGACAACTTTTTTCTCTTTTTTTTCTTCCTTTTTTTTATCATTATCATTTGTTTATTTCTTTTTCTTGTTTGTTTTTTTTTGTTTTTTTTTCCTTTTTTTTTCATGAGGTATTTTGCTTCCTAAACATGTGTATATTTTTGTGAGGTATTTTTGCTATATACACGCATATCCAAGGTATCTTGCTACCTAAACATACATATATATGTTTTGTAAGGTATTTTTGCTATATAAATGCATATCCAAGGTATCTTTGTACCTAAACATACATATATATATTTTGTGAAGTATTTTTTGTTTACATACATGCATATCTAAGGTATCTTTCTACCTAAACATACATATATATATTTTTTGAAGTGTTTTTTTGTTTACATACATGCATATCTAAGGTATTTTCACTACCTAAACATACATATATATATTTTGTGAGGTATGACTACCTTCCGAGCTTGCGCTTGTTTTATTTAAATTCCCAGGATCATGAGCAACTAGGTGCGTCCTACTATAAAAAGTGATCAAATAACAAGCATAGATTCAAAAGGTACTAGGTTGCCTCCTAGTAGCGCTTCTTTAACGTCTTGAGCTGGACGCCTAATGATTTGTCGGTCATGGACCTAGTACTTTGCTTACCTTTGGCTTTGGACTTGGTCGCCTATTGGTCGGCCATGTGTCGTAGGCAACGCTCTAACCTTTTTATGGATGAGTTGAGGTGAACTCTAGAGGTGGTGGCGGTGTGTTTATTGCCCACTACCGGCCATCCCAATGCTGATGTGGTGTTTCGCCCTGCGCCTCCCTGGGGGCGCAGTACTTCTTGATGAAAGCTCGATTGGTAGGGGGGCCTGATGACCTTGTTGGGGGCGACAGGCACTCCCTAGAACTGACAGAGACCCGTATTTAGAGCTGGCAACTCCAAGACCCTGTTGGCCTTCTTCGGGTCCACTAGGTGTCTTGCGGGCACAATCCCTGCAAACAATAGATGACATCAGAAATCAGTTGGGGAGGTGCACACTTACCTATGCCACGACGACATGAACTTGCAGGGGGAAACGGGCGCCCTGTAGGGCCGACAGAGGCCCGTAACCAGAGCTGGAAACCCCAGGGCCCTGTTAGACTTCTTCAGGTCCACTGGGTGTCTTTGTGGGTGCGATCCCTGCAAACAATAGATGGTATCAGAAATCAGTTGAACCATATGCATACTTACCCATGTCGGGACGACACAGACCAACTGATACTTTTGCAGGGGGAGATTGGCATTGCGGTCGCTGGGCAGAATGTTGCTAAGTAGCAATGTCATTTATATCTGTGTAAGAGTGGTCATGTTGGTGCGCATGATCCGCACTCATCTCTTTGCAGCGGCACGGGTGAAATCTTGCCCCGGTATGCATAGTAGCTGTGTGACAACCTCCCTCTCTGGTTGTGCTCGCACAGTTGGCCCTCCTCCAATATCAGGGGGTGGCCTAGGAACCATTAAAAGGAAACTACTGGCCCCTTAACCGGGAGTGCAAGTCTCGGTTAAGCATTTAAGGACAGAGGACCTTAAATTCTCTTAAGGTGTAGATGTGGAGCACACTGAAAATGAGGACACGTAGCCCTCTAAAGGTGAGGGCGTGCAGCCCTCTCAAGACGAGGATGTGTAGACCTCTGGAGGTGAGGGCGTGCAGCCCTCTGATGGCGAGGACGTGTAGTCCTCTCAAGGTGAGGGCGTGCAGCCCTCTGAAGGTGAGAACATGCAGTCCTCTGATGGCGAGGGCATGTAGCCCTCTCAAGGTGAGGGCGTGTAGCCCTACGAAGGTGAGGACATGCAGTCCTCTGATGGCGAGGGCGTGTAGCCCTCTGAAGGTGAGGACGTGTGGTCCTCTAAAGGTGAGGGCGTGAAGCCCTACGAAGGTGAGGACATGCAGTCCTCTGATGGCGAGGGCGTGTAGCCCTCTGAAGGTGAGGACGTGTAGTCCTCTGAAGGTGAGGGTAACTAGTACCCAAGGCGAGGGCGGGTAGCCCTCTCAAGGCGAGGACGTGTAGTCCTCTAGAGGTGAGGGTGTGCAGCCCTCTGATGGTGAGGACGTGTAGTCCTCTCAAGGCGAGGACGTGTAGTCCTCTCAAGGTGAGGGCGTGCAGCCTTCTGTTGGCGAGGACGTGTAGTCCTCTAAAGGTGAGGGCGCGTAGCCCTACGAAGGTGAGGACATGTAGTCCTCTGATGGCGAGGGCGTGTAGCCCTCTGAAAGTGAGGACATGTAGTCCTCTGAAGGTGAGGGTAACTAGTACCCAAGGCGAGGGCGGGTAGCCCTCTCAAGGCGAGGAAGTGTAGTCCTCTGGAGGTGAGGGCGTGCAGCCCTCTGATGGTGAGGACGTGTAGTCCTCTCAAGGCGAGGACATGTAGTCCTCTCAAGGTGAGGGCGTGCAGCCCTCTGTTGGCAAGGACGTGTAGTCCTCTAAAGGTGAGGGCGTGTAGCCCTACGAAGGTGAGGACATGCAGTCCTTTAATGGTGAGGGCGTGTAGCCCTCTGAAAGTGAGGACATGTAGTCCTCTGAAGGTGAGGGTAACTAGTACCCAAGGCGAGGGCGGGTAGCCCTCTCAAGGCGAGGACGTGTAGTCCTCTGGAGGTGAGGGCGTGCAGCCCTCTGGTGGTGAGGACGTGTAGTCCTCTCAAGGCGAGGACGTGTAGTCCTCTCAAGGTGAGGACGTGCAGTCCTCTGAAGGCGATAGGTATAAGTACCCAAGGGTCCACTCTTTTGAGAAAGCAAGAGATCGACTCATCAAGAGGGTCGGTCATCCCAAATCCACAAGATTTGGACATTAGATGTAGGAAATCTATGCAGTTAACATGATTTTTAGGGATGCAAATGCATGCAACCTTTGTCGTGAAATTTGGTAAATGCGGACTTCATATGAAACAATGCAATGTAATGGAAAGTTGTACAATGTTCATGACATTTTTTTCCCTATTTTGTGATTTTGATTTTGATTTGATTTTTTTTTTTTTTTTGGAAAACACAAATTGACTGTCCTTTTGAAAGAGGTGATAGTCCATGCAACCTTATCCTATCTTTTGCCAATCTCTCCGAGAACTCCCTCAGAGTGTGTGTTCTGTTTGATTTAGTCATTTGACCATTTTGGAGTGACGGCAATGGAGTCGTTTGATGTTTAATCAATCCATTGAAATCCTAGGGTTTGTCCCCTTTTTTTTTGTTAAAAACATCGATGGGTGAGAACTTTTGATCGGCCCCTATGTTCACTTGAGGCTTTGAGATACCAATCGTTGTCTTTCGTCATGACCTTGTAGGAGGGAACCTATTGGGTGAGAAATTCTAATTTGCGCCTAGGTTCACTTGAGGCTCATGCACGATGCCATTCATTGCCCCAGTGTAGGGCTATGAGGTAACCATCGTTGTCTTGTTTTCATAGCCTCGTAGTGAGGAAGAATGAAAGAAGCAGTTGATTCTTGCAAAAAGAATTTTTCCAAGGACGAGAAATAGTTGAAGGATTTTTTGATGGATTAAGTCAAATGACTCCTATGTAGAAGCAAGATGTTTTGATGTTTTGATGATGCCAAAGGATCAAGTGCTTCCAAGTTTTATTCAAGACAAGAATCCAAGAATCCAAGAAAATCAAGATATATGATCAAGTTGATCTCTAGAATCTTAGGAAGAAGTTTCCAAATTGAAAAAGTGATGTGCCATCATTTTCTTCTATTTTCTAAACCCTTTTTGCACCATTTTAATTATTGATTGGTCTTAATTGTCAATTAATTAGGCAGTTTTATTATTTGGGCTCAATTAGCTAATTTGATGTTTTTAATCTAATTTCAGGAATTAATGAAACATTGGGCTTAATCCGGATTTTGGTTGTGGACTTGAAGAGGGCAAATAAAGCAGCGCTTACCTTAGTTAATTTCTAATTAGGAAATTTCGCAATTTTATTTTATGTTGTTCAGTGTTTATTTCGTTTTGGGCCAGAGTATTGTAATAGGGCCCAGTGACTTTGAGTGACTCTTTTTAAATAGCTGCCTTGGGATTCGTGCAGGGCATTCTATTCTGTTATGCTATTCATTATTCAGAGCTTTGTTTTAGGGTTTTCGTTTTTCTGTTTTGACGTTTCTGAGTTCGTAATGCAATTTTACGTTTTCTGCTTCTAATTACAATTTCGTTCTTGCTTCTTCTTCTACTCTTATTTACGTTTCTGTTCCATTTTACATTTCTGTTCGTTTACGTTTCTGTTCATTTACGTTTCCGTTCATTTACGTTTCTGCTTCATGTTTCAATTGCGTTTTCTGTTTGAATCCATGGAAGGCTAGATTTTCTGGTGTTGTTTCCTTTTGAGGACGAAGCCCAACTCTCTTTGAGGTTTCGCTTGTAATGTGGTTTCCTGGCAGTTCTCCCTTCACCAGTATCCCAAATTCGTGAATATTAATCAGTGCACGCTTCGTGTTCGATTAATTGCCTCTGAGCCTAACTTGCGTTCATGCTTAATGGACGAAGGGCTAACTGGTGTATGTGGTGCCTAATCACGTATTGAAAACCCTAAGTTGATTTTCGCTTAGTAAATTGAAATAGGGTTGGATTAAGTGGTTGACTGTTAGGGACGAATTCTCCAACCCAGGATAAGAGAATGGCTTCTGAATCAAAGGAAACAACCCGTTTTTAATATTAGTAGTTTCGTATTTCAGTTTACTTGTTCTGCTCTTTAATCACAAAACAAACAAACCCCCCCAATTGTTACTGTTACTGCAAGTATATTATGAACATTTGGTTTGTCACTGCTCATTGGGAAACGACCTAGGATCACTTCCTAGTTACTGCATTTTCATGTTTATTTGATTCGGGTACGACCTCGATCAAAAAGCAAAAGGTTTGGCCAAAGAATTCTATCTAAATCATTTTAAATTAAGATTTACTCTCTGGTAATCGATTACCAGCAGCTGAAAATGTTTATAACAGTCACTAGAAATTTGAATTCAAAATTTATAATGTGTAATCGATTACACATGGATGGTAATTGATTACCAACAGTTTTTTGAACGTTTTAATTCAAATTTCAAAACCAGTAATCGTTTACACAAGTCTTGTAATCGATTACCAGAGGGGATTTTTGGAAAATAATTTCCAAGAGTCACATCTATTCAAATGGTTTATGAATGACCATCAAAGGTGGCTTGGAAGCGCGAATTTAAAGAGAGTTTTCATTGCTCAAAAAGTTTATCCTCTCAAAAGATTAAGAGTTTTTCTGAACTAAACTGTCTTATCCTCTCAAAAAGATTCCTTGGTCAACCACTTGCATATTCAATAAGGAATTTTGATTGGTCTTCATTGTACAATCTATCTCTTTTAAGAGAGATTTCTTCTTCTCTTTTTCTTATTTCTGAAAAAGGATTAAGAGACCGTGGGTCTCTTGTTGTAAAAGATTCCTGAACATAAGGGAAGGGTTGTCCCTGTGTGGTTCAGGCTTTGTAAAAGGAGTTTTACAAAGAGAGTGAAAAATCTCAAGTGGGTTGCTTGAGGACTGGACGTAGGTACGGGAAGTGGCCGAATCAGTATAAATCAAGTTTGCATTCCTCTCTTCCCTTAAACTTCTTTTATTTATTGCTATTTATCTTTTTCTTCAAAGAAGTTTATTTTGAATTGTCTTTTGAGTAATTCATGTTAAGGGTGCATTGTTAATCCGAAAAGAGAGAGTGAAATTTTAATTGGGGAATAGTCTTTGTATCTTAATTCAACCCCTCCCTTCTGAGGCCATTTGTCCAACATCCTAAACTTTCCGGAATGAGGTCACATGAACATCTTGAAAACACAGTTAATCAAATGCTTTCCCCTCTTTTTTTTTTTTTTTTGAAACTTATTTTTTTATTTTGAAACTTATTTGTTTTGAACTTTACTCGTTGTTTTACGGCACCCCCACCATCGTGCAAGACGAGTAATCTCTGATTGAACAGTCTTGGAAGTCAACACTCAGGAGCGCAGGTCGCTTGAGCAAACAGACCAATGGCTTGCACCCACATTCCAGTGAAAGTTGAATAAGCAAACATGCGTTTGTGAGAGGATGAGGGACAAAGATATCAACTTTATACATTTCATTTAACATTGTAACTCTGGTTTACAATAATGGCATAAACTTGGAAACCCTGATGAGTCATTAGAGACACCTAACAACAGCCTTCAAAATTGCCCCATGTGTGGCATCTCTTGTCAATGTCAGGATTTACACGCGATTCTCCTCAAATTTCAGCCAGCCCGCATCAATTTGACCTTGCACCTTACGCTTCAGAGCCCTACAATGCTCAATGGAATGCCCCGGGGCTTCTCCGTGACAAGCACACGTTGCGTTTCGAGTCATATTCTCGGAGAAATGGAGGTTGATGAACCTTGGCTAAGGTTATGGCTACCATTGAATTATCTAGTAGATATGGGAGCAAGTCAACATAGGACACTGGAATTGGGGTGAATTCTACAGGCTTTCTCGCTGCAAAAATTCATTTTTTGGTTGGTGTTTTTGGTTTGTGCGAAAGGTGGTGTTCGTCATTGGAAGTGCGGTAGACAGACTTTGTGGTTGATTTAGGGATGGCCTTTGTGGATAACTGGGCGGTGGGTAAGGAGAAGGTTTGTTATTGGCTGAGTAAAGACATTGTTGGGTTGGTGGGAAACTTGGTCGTACAGGAAAGGCAGTCACAGCATGGGTTTCTCCCTCATCCTCACCCTCTTTATTTGCCCCAGTTTTCTCATTCGTCCAAGCAGGATGATTAAATTTGCCTCTTTTCAGATCCACTTCGATCTTTTTGCTGGCGAAGACCAAATCTGTAAAACTTGAAGGTGTGTAACCCACCATTTTTTTCATAGTAGAACACCGGTCACGTGTCTACTATCATTGTGATAATCTCTTTCTCTGTTTTTGGGGGTGCTACTTGAGTTGCCAAGTCTCTCCATCTTTGGGCGTATTCTTTGAAAGATTCGTGCCCCCTTTTTGCACACTTTTTGTAGTTGCATCCTATCCGGAGCCATATCAGAATTGTACTGACACTGCCTAACGAAGGCAACCATTAGGTCCTTCCAAGAATGGACTCAGGAAGGTTCCTAAGTTAGTATACCAGGTGACAGTTGTCCTAGTAAAACTTTCTTAGGAAAAATATATCAGTAGTTTCTCATCTTTTGCGTATGCCCCCATCTTCCGACAATACATCTTTAAATGGTTCTTGGAGCAAGTAGTCCCTTTGTACTTGTCAAAGTCCGGCACCTTGAACTTGGGAATGACCATGTTTGGGTATTAGGAACAACTTTTCTAGGTTAGCAAAGGCATAATCTTCGCCTCCTTCAATGGCCCTGAGCCTTTCCTTTAGATGATCCGCCTTTCCCTTTTCGGCCATAGCAGGAGGGGCTCTTCCCACTGCAAAATGCAATGGTTGTGGTTGTGGGCGAAACTGAGGGCCCTCCAAAGTGTTTTCAAAGAATATACCACCAACTGCTTGCCCTTCAGTGGCATATCCGAGCCAAGGCTCGAAGTCAACTAGATCGTGGTGGGGAATTTCATGTGTCTCCCCCATGGTTTGAGAGATATGTGCCTGATCAGATTGAGGTTATTGGTTCTCAATGAGTATCGGAGTGGAGTTATTGAGATTTTCATTGAGAGTGTATGCCACATTGGGTGGTGTATAGTTGGGAGGCAAGCCATATGATGGGAAGGCGTGCTCGTTTTGAATTTGCACATCATGGGGTCGTCCGTACTTCCCAAATCTTTGCCTACCATATTTGAGGTTGGATGATTCATTTGCTTGAGGCCAGATGGGAGCATCGGGTTCACCTTAGCGACAGCGCTAGTAACGGAAACTATAACCGCATTGGCTTCCATTATCTTCTTCATGCTCATCATGGCCTCCATCATTGTGGCCATTTGCTCTTTCAAGGCCTCCATGTCGGCCTTCATCTTCTCTTGCACCTCCTCTGCTTCACCCATTACTCTAGCTCTAGCACGAGTTCGGTAAGGGCGCCGTAAAGCGTGTCCTTTTCTTTTTTATAACAATGATTAAGTTCATTTTATTTTATTTTATTTTATTTTTCAAGGAAAGAATGCAATGAGCAATGCAACCAATGAAAAGCATGGATGTATGCGAATGATGTACAATTGAAGTATTGCGAATTTTTACGCAGGATATGGGGTTGAATCAATTTAGATTTTCAACATGGTCCATGACATCTTTGTCAAGGTGAAACTGGAAGTAACAAGGACATCAACAATCCTAAATATGTTTGGCAGTAGACGAAGCAGTGATGTGACTCGATTCATCTTTTGCCCCAATTTTGCAAGACGGTTACTTCCATATTTCAACTTGACTTGATGAACCTTTTTGTAAAAGCATGAGCTTGGTTCAACCCTATAATCCAAGGAATGGCAATTCTGATCGCCAATACTTCAACAACATCTCATAGGGATGAATGACTCGGGCATACTTTAAGCTTATGCACGGAAAATGTAATTATGAAATTAAGATGCCCGAAGAAACACCATTTCCTAGTTAACCATGCATTAGGTACCATGTTCAATTATTTTGTTTTGTTGTTGTGTGTTTTTTTTTTTTTAGAAATGGGTTTATGATCCCAACATGGTTGGCTCATGGTGCCTAACACATGCAACTAAGAATGTAGTGTGAAGTTTTACGCTTCCCCTTTTTTGTTTTTGTTTTGTAGAGGAAAACGCAAGGATGAGCAAACATGAAAACAAATGGTATGCAATTTTGCAGATCAAAAAGTTTGTTGAACGCATATGCATGATGATGCCATGACTCATGCAAAATGTGAGGCTGGAATATGATAACGGGCAAATGCAGGAACGATATGTTCATTATGATGTTATGAAGAGATGCTTATGCGATGCATGATATGAACGCATTTTACGGACACGAGAGCCCAGAAAATTATCTCTTCTTACTTGCGCATTTGGGGGCGCAGTGCCTCATGTGTACAATTAAGAAGGTGATATGGACCTTCCGGCTTCCCGTGACAAAGGACGAGACCAACATACAATGCATGCTAGAGATAAAATGCGGGAGTGACTTGATTCGCACTGATTTTTGGAGTAAAAACGTGGGATAAACTCATTTTATTCAAAAAGTTATAACTAGTCAAGATCTGAGCGACAATACAAACTTCCTAGCGGTTTCTAATCATATGGTCCATTAAGTCTATCATATGCTGACAATAGCTGAGAAGTCCGTGGATCTCCTTGGGGGCGGAGTAGGTGTCCGCCATTGCTTTGGCCTTGGCTAGCAATTGAGGAAGTTCTTGACTCCTGTTCAAAGTAAGAGCAAATCGGTCCATCCTCATTGTTGCCTCTTGGTGCAATGAATCAATTACCCTTTCCCTTGCTTCCCTTTCTGCTGATATCTTGGCGTACTCATCCTCTAGCCTTTTCTCGTGAGTCGCCGCTAGATTTAGCTTCTCTTTGCACTCATCGATGATGGCCCACATATTCCCTTCAGTCTCACTTTAACTGTTGGGACAAATTTCTTTTCGACCTAAGGCAAGCCTTTAGCTCGTCCTTCCAGATCATGCCTTTGACCCGTGATGATTCCTTTCACCTCTTCGGAGTTTGAGCTCACTATTGCTGCCCTATATAGCCCCTCAAAACTTGTTTTGGTCGTGTTCTTCCTTTCGGGCCTTCTTGGTTTCTCATTCCAAGGCTTCATCGGTGGCCATATTGACGTCCCTTAGTTCATCATACTCTCTTCAGACTTTGATGGCTATGGACTTGAACTTCTCTTTGACTACCCGGGCTCTTTCAAGCTTTGCCTTTAGGGCTTATACCTCATCACTTTCTTCCGAAGCTTTAACCTCATTGTCTCTCACAGTCTTTAGATTTGGGAGCCAATCCAATCCTTGTGTCCGGACTCTCAGCCACTTACGATAGCCGCCGATGATCCCATTACTGCTTCCCCTAAGCTCTTTGTCCTTTCTTCACGCCGCATCCCATGCCTTGCGAACTCCTTGGAGTACCCTCGCGTTGTGGTCACTGAAACCCCGTGCGATGAAAGGTGTGATGCTTTCGTCTGATGGCACTCCTCTCATGGGGTAGCCAAGCTGTCTTATGGCGAGGACGGGATTATAATTAATACAACCCCTTGTTCCCATCAAGGGAACATTTGGACATCCTTCGCATGAAGATAGAATCCTGATTCTTCCTTCCTTCTAGCGAGGGAACCAATTAACAGACGCCCCTCCATGCTAGCCAAGAGTTGGTCCCAATTCGCCTTTCCTTTTTTGACGCACAAGCGGTGACCTTGTAGCGGATAGACAGGCCTACCTTCTTGGAGAAAAAAGGTGTGAAACCAGCCACACATAGAGAGCCAGTGCACAACAAACAATTCTTGCGCTGCTCTTTTCACATCCCCGGTCGAACGTGTCATACATGGCCAAAATGGCGACGACCGGGCTTTCCTTGCCATGATGAAAGGCGAGGAAAGCGTCAATCGCTGCTAGGTCCACTAACCCTTCCATATTCGGAAAGATGACAACTCCAAAGATCAAAAGCGCCAAGATGTCAATAAAAGAAAGCCCATTTGCCTTGATTTGCCAAGGCCTTTGCCCTTTCCTCCAAACACTTCCTTGGTACTCCGACTACCCCATTCCTGTTTTGCTTTACACGGTCCAACTCTTGTGCTGAGATTTTCACTACCTTGGCAACTCTTGTCGTGGAGGGATAGAACCCAGAGAAAAGATATGGCTTCCTTCCTCCCAGTGGGCATCCCAGGATTTCTTCAAACTCTTTCACAGTCGGCACTAGCTGGAAGTCCTCAAATGTGAAGCACCTTAGGGGCTGGTCATAATACTGGGAAAGGGATGCAATCGGTTCCATGGAGACTTCTACCCTAGCTAGGTCCCAAATCTTACCATAGGCTTTGCGGAAGGCTTGCCGTTGAAGTTGACCCATTAATTGCCCCAACTCTCATAAACTAGTGACCTCTAAGCTCTTGATTTTGACTTGATAGAACCTCTTTTTAAGCGAAGGCTTTTGACTTGATCCCATGTTTTACTAAAGTGAAATAAAATCTAGCGCGAATCAAAACTCCGACATCTATCATGGGTGGAATGGATGAATGCATGAAGAAATGCATATGACACAGATGCAATTTACGAATACGGGAGCCCGAGAAACTGTCTCCTTCTTAGATACAACGTCTAGGGGTAGCAAAGTGCCCCAATGTATGTATTTAAAACAGTGACACGGACCCTTCGTTGGTTTGTTTACAGAGGGGATCAAGACAGAACCCATGTGCGATGCATATGCGAAAGGCGCAACACGGGAATGTACATAGTACGACAATATTCACAAACAAATATAAGCAAAAGGGTACATGACACTTATGCATGGCAGTGTGAAAAATGGCACGTAACGTGTTTGCTCCGTGCCCCTATTTAAAGGGACCTATATGGGAGGGAACTAAAAGGGCTTTTAGTGATAATTCCCAAGGTGGTCATATCTCTCTTGATGGTTTCTAGAGGTATCATCCTCTTCGAAGAACATACTGCAGCAGTAAGGACTACTAGCAACAATATGTTTTCAAAGAAAAAAACTCTAGATGAGGGTTCACTGCAATCAAGCAAGTCGGAGACCTAGCATGATCACAGATTCACCTCCACTCCTTATGTTCCCACGAACCCGGGTATAGGGCCCCTTTTTTTTTTTTTTAACTCACCGTGTGTGCAAATAGTGTTAGTGTTTGTGTGCATCAAATGAATAAATATTTACCTCAAGCATACACTTAAAAATGCACAAAAAACATCAATGAGTTATATATACAAGAACATAATGAAGGGAAACCCAACAAAGGAGTAAGTCACAGTAAAACATTGCACAAGATTAAATGGCCTAACTCTCTAAAAACAGTCCCCAATGGAGTCGCCAACTGTCGCAACCTACCCTTCGGCGGGAGGGCGACGCGTGACTCGCGGGATGCATGTTCCACGAAAGGAATACGCGCGGAGTCGCCACCAACATTTATTTGAGGAAAACGTCGGAAAAACCGGAAAAGACGCGATCTACGAACTTTTAAGTGAAAGGTTCGGGAGTTGTATTTACGCACGGGGAAGGTGTTAGCACCCCACACGTCCGTCACAAGGGACGACAGCCTTTAATCGAATGTGCAAACATGACTTTGATTTTTACGTTCCCTTTACGTTCTTATATCTTTTATGCCCTTTTTTATATTTTTCTCTTTTTGTGGTCGACAAGGGTGTTTTCCCTTTGCTCCTACGTATTCCTCAATTGTGATGAGGAAATCAGACCTACGTAGTTCTTTCGGAACAAAGTGTTTGGTTAAGTTGTTTTTGTCTTTTTTGCAAAATATGTTTTTATTGAACAAAAGGTCATTTAAGGTGTTGGACCATTAAACGGTCTTTTGATTTTGAAAGGAGAGAAACGTTAAGGCGTTGGACCATTAACGATCTCTTATTTTTGAAAGGAGAGAAACGTTAAGGCATTGGACCATTAACGATCTCTTGGGGTGGTCGACAAAAGCGGGGCTTTTGCTCCTACGTATCCTCAATTGCAATGAGGAAATCAGACCTACGTAGTTCTTGCAAAAGCGGTAAAGTTACATGTTGATTTTATGCTTTTGAACGGTCCATGTTAACCGATAAAAGCAAAGAGGACCGTTTAAGGCGTTAGACCTTAAAACGGTTTTTAGTGATTTTTTGGACAAAACTTGATTTGTGAGTCTATTTTAGTCTTAGTTTCACTTTGGTTATTAATCAATTCATTCAAGGAAACTTCCAAAGAAAAACATCCGATTGATTTTTTTGATTTATTTTATTCAAAGATATTTTGATTATTTTATTATTATTTTTCAAGATATTTTGATTATTTTATTATTATTTTACTTTTTTGGTTTAACCGAGGTTATAACGTGAACGATCGGTTAGATTTCGTTTTAAAAGTGATTAAATGAGATTACAACACAAATGAACGGTTGAAATTCATTTTATCATTTATTAGGTGAGAAAACGGCTTAAATAAACGGTAAAAGCGCGTTAAAGACGGAAGAAAAGAAATCGAAAATGAACGAAATAAAGATGAAAGCTTAAAAAAACAAGAAATGAATTGAAAGTCTCGGATTTGAAAACTTACCTGTTGAAGAACGAAGAACGGATGAAGAACGATGAAGAACGGACGAAAACCTTCATGGATTTGCTTACGGAAACATCTCGGAAGCGTTACGGAAGCACCTCGGCTTGGATTTTCTTCACGGAAACAACTTTTTTCACCCAAAACAGCTGAAATACATAGCCAGGGGGCTGAGGGATCCTTAGAACAGCCCCCTTCAGCATATTTATAGGAAAAAGGGGGAGGAGGTTGCCGCCCAGCTCGCCCAGGCGACCTTAGCTCGCCCAGGCGAGCTGGGTTGCTTCCTCCAGAAGCAACCCAGCTTCAAAAAACATTCTGGAAGGCCCAATTCAAAATTTTGAAATTGCTATTTGCACCCCCCAAATTTTGATAAGTTCACCCCCCTTCTTTCGTAATTTACTGAAAAGTTACGGAAGCCTTACAGAAGCATATAGGACTTTATTTTCTTCTTTTTTTCTCTTCCTTCTCACCCGTATTAAGTTAATTATGCTTGTTTAGAGTTATGGGAATTTTACGGAAGCATTACGGGTGTCCCGGAAGCCCTGGAATTCCATTTTTCAACAAAACGGGGGGTGTGGTGGCCACCTAGCTCGAGCTAGGTTACTTCAACCTTCAGCAAGAAATTGCCCAGAAACCTCTAGAAGGGCCCAGATTCGAAAATTACTATTTGCACCCCCCATTTTACTAAATACACCCCTTTTGCTTTTTTTTGGTGATTCTTTTTTCGTAAAGTTACGGAAACTTACGAATTTCGTAACGATACTTGTTTTCTTTCCGTAATGTTACGGAAACTTGCGGATTATATAATCATCCCTTTTTTGACTTACGGAATGTTACGGAACCTCACGAATTGTGCAACGATGCTTCCTTTTTTATTTTCGGTGTGTCACGGAACCTTACGGATTGTTCATCAATACTTTCTTTTGATTTCCGGCACGTCACGGAACTTCACAAATTGCCTAATGAGGGGTGCCAAGCACCTCAAAATGACCAAACACAAGTTGCATGCC
Source organism: Glycine max (assembly GCF_000004515.6). Taxonomy (NCBI): domain Eukaryota; kingdom Viridiplantae; phylum Streptophyta; class Magnoliopsida; order Fabales; family Fabaceae; genus Glycine; species Glycine max. The sequence goes on from NC_038250.2 coordinate 21,101,013, forward strand.
ACCAAGCAAAGGTCCCCGGACGAAATTAGACTATGACAGCTATCATGAGGAATCGGTGTTTAGCAGTCCAGGAGACAACAAAGGAATACATGAGCATTGTTAGATATAGAACATCCATTTTAGCATCAGGAACCTATTAGGAAGACCAACGCGTTCTCTACTTGTTTTTACATAACATTTCTCTTGCGTGATTTTCTTTCTTTTTGCATAGATAGTTTACATACTTGTTCATAACCACAATCATCTTTTTATACCAAACACCTATTTACCAAAATAGCTTGCTAGATAACACAAGTTCCCCGAGAGTTCGATACTCAGTTCTTACCGTTTTATACTACTTGTGCGATTCGGTACACTTGCCGGCCACGAACAAAGATGCTTCCAAGTTAGTGTACCAAATGACTAGAGCTCCGGCCAAGCTATCTTGGAAGAAGTGCATGAGCAATTTCTCATCTCTCGAGTACGTCCCTATCTTCCAGCAGTACATTTTTAATTGGTTTTTGGGACTAGTAGTCCCCTTGTACCTATCAAAATCCAGTACCCTGAATTTGGGTGGGATGACGACGTTCGGTACCAAACATAAGTTGGTCATATCGGTAAAAGGGTAGTCACCGAACCCTTCAACCGCCCTCAATCTCTCTTTGATGAGATCGAGCTTTTCCCTTCCCTCCACTATCGAAGGCGGCCCCCCTATAGAGAAGTGAAGTGGTTGCATCGGGCGGGGCTGAGAGACTCTCGCGGTATTAGGCAATGCATTGGGTGTCGGTCCCTCAATAGTGAATAGGGGGTATGAGTCGCTGTCCACTTGGGCATGCTCCCGAGGCTCTTTGTGGGTGCCCCTATAGACTGGGGAGGCTGCCCTTCAAGGATAAAAGGAACTGTAGGATTCACGTTCTCGTGCATTGTGGGTGGTGTGAAATTCGGGGGTAGGCTGTAGGGGCAAGCATTCCTATTATACCCCTGATGCGGGCCGCTGGTATTCCCCAATGCGTCTCCTATTCATCCTACCATTTCTGGGGTGAGTTAGTGTGCTTAATTTGTTACAGATGGAAGGACCGGATCTGCCTCAACGGCGGTGCTAGCGGCGGCAGTCGTGGCTGCTTTACTTTCTATTAATCTCCTTATGCTTAGCATGGCTTCCATCATGGAAGTCATTTGATCTTTCAGGCCGACATGTCGGCCTTCATCTGTTCCTGCACTTCATCTACTTCACCCATGGCTCTAGATTTAGAACGGGTTCTATAGGGATGCTTTGGAGCGCTCTTAGTTATGGTGTTACTCCCTAAAGGAACAAAATGCGGTGAGTAATGCGACAAAAAATTCAAACATGAATGTATGGTAAGGATAAGTTGTTGAAGCATTGGATTCACACAGAGTTTTTAAGTAAACACATATTATTAAATCAACCTCATTTTATTAGAGAACAAAAAGGTTTATCAAGCCAAAATCAAGGCGACGATACAATTGCCTTAGCGGATCCTAATTATATGGGCCATCAGATCAATCATGTGTTGGCAATAATTGAGGAGCCCGTGAATTTCCTCGGGGGCCGAGTACACATCTGCCATTGCCTTGGCCTTGGCTAGTAGTCGGGGAAGATCTTGACTCCCATTCAAAGTAAAGGCGAATCTGTCCATCAACATCATTGCTTCTTTGTGCAATGAATCGATCACCCTTTCCCTTACTTCCCTTTCCACTTGCAAGACTAATACCTTGGTGTACTCTTGCTCTAGCTTTTGCTCATGGGTGCTGCTAGGTCTAGCTTTTCTTTGTACTCGTCGATCATGGCCCACATATTTCCTTCGGTCTTGCTCAATTGTTGGGACAAGCATCTTTTTGACCTATGACAAGCTTTTAACTCATATTTCAAGATCATGCCTTCAACTTGCGACTGATCCCTTTCATCTCTTTGGAGCTTAAGCTCATTGTTGCTGCCCCACAAAGCTCCTCGGAACTTGTTTTGGTCGTGTTCTTCTTTTTGGGCCTTCTTGGTTTCTCGTTCCAAGGCTTCGGCGGTGGCGATATTGATGTCCTTTAGTTCATCGTACTCCTTTCAGACTTTGATGGCGTTGACTTGAACTTCTATTTGACTGCTCGGGCTTGTTCAAGCTTTGCTTTTAAGGCTTGTACCTCCTCACTTTCTTCTGGAGCTTCAGCCTCTTCCTTTCTCGCAGTCCTTAGCTTTGGGAGCCAATCCAACCCTTGTGTCCGGACTCTCAGCCACTTATGATAGTCGTTGATGATCCCATTACTGCTTCCCCTAAGCTCTTTGCCTTCCTTTGCGCCACATCCTATGCCTTGCGTACTCCTTGAAGCACCTCATGTTGGGGTCACTGAAACCCCGTGTGATGAAAGGCATGATGCTTTCCTCCGATGGTGCTCCTCTAATGGGGTAGCCAAGTTGTCTTAAGGCGAGGACGGGATTATAATTAATACAACCCCTTTTTCCCATCAAGGGGACATTTAGAAATCCCTCGCATGAGAACAAAACTCCAACTTTTAATTCCTTCCAACGGGGGAACCAATCGATGGATGCCCCTACCACACTAGCCAAGTGTTGCTCCCAGTTTGCCTTTCCCTTCTTGGTGCATAAGCGCTGACCTTGCAGTGGACAGATGGGCCTACTTTCTTGGCAGAAAAGGTGTGAGACGAGCCACACATAGAGAGCTGGCATACAACAAACAATTCTTGCACCCCTCTTTTCGCATCTTTGGTCGAACGTGTCATAGAGATCGACCAAGATAGCGACAACTGGGCTTTCCTTGCTATGGTGATATCCAAGGAAAGCATCAATTACAGCTAGGTCCACTAGCCCTTCCACATAGAATGAATTCAAAGATTCAAAACCAAAAACTAACCGGTTAAAGATCGACGAACGACGAAGAATGAACAAAGAACAACGAAGAATGTTCACGGAATTGATCATAGAAACATCATAGAAGCGTTACGAAAGCGTCTCGGCTTCGATTTTCTCCTTCTTTCTTCTTCTCCTCACTAATTTTAAGTGAAATCTGAATACCCAGGATGCTAAACCCCTTCCCTTTAGCCTCCTCCACCATTTTATAGCCAAAATAGGGGAGGAGGTTGCCACCGAGCTCGCCCATGCGAGCTGATGGCTTCAACCAGAAGCAACCTTGCTCGCCTAGGCGTGCTGTTGCTTCCTCTAGAAGATTCCTGATAGGCCCAGATGGGCCCAGGGCTGAGGAACACCCCCTAAATTGATCAATTCACCCCCATTTTGAGTTTTTTGGCTTATTTCCTTTCGAAACATCATGAAACCTTATGAATCACGGGGCAATTGCCTTTAAGCAGCTCAGCATGACCAGCAAAAATCCGCATGTCAACAAACAATTGTCCCCAAACGAAATTAGGGTATGACAAAAGATAAGAAAAAATAAAAGAGGGAATTTATACAAAATCAAAAGAAATTTACAAAGGAAAATAGCCTATCAAACTGAAAGTTTAAATCCGAAAGAACTAAGTGGATGACAAATTTATAACAAAGTTTGTCTCTACATGAACTTGAGTTTACTTAATTCATTCAGATACAAATTTAATTGAATGTCATTGGTTTTGGTTTGATTAACTAAAGACAACTTAAAGTAAAAGAAAAGTAAAAAATAACGGATTTACAGAAATAACAGAATTTAATTAGTGTGTCGAAAATACGTAAATTACAAAAATAATAATAACAGCTTGAATTAATTTAATACAACATAGGATTGAATTTCATCATTCATACCCTTAGTATCCTAATTAGATTAACATGTATAAATCATTTTCTAACATTATTGATGCAAACATAGTTATCCCAAGTCGATTCCTCGCACTTGAAACCTACGAATATTTACTAAATATTGATCCCTTGCATATGCAGTAAATATCTCATCATTACATTTATATTCTCGTGCTTTTTGCAATCAAAACTTTATGCTTTATTCCTAGCAACACAACGTTAAGAGTAAAATCATTCGGTTCAAATTCTAAGATTACTTTCGAGTCTCACTTAAAATCCAATTTCATGACACTAGTGATCAAATAGAATTATGTATTACAAGTAGAATGAAATTACCAATAATTAGTAGAAAAGATCAATACATATATAATATCAAAATGGATACATAAGGGTACAAAGATTACATCCAATCCTTAAGAAAAGCTAACCGATCATTGTGCAAAGCACAAGACTAGAAGAGAAATGACAAAGGAAGTGATCCATGGTCACAACTCTATAGCGCCTCGGCTCCACTTTTCCTATTCTTCTCTTTCTGTGTTTTTCTCTGTGGTTTCAGGCTGCTGGATTCTTTTTTCCTCTTCCCCTGCATGTCTATTTAATAGAAAAAGCCATTTAGCGGATGGGAAACCCACCCAGACGAGCTGCTTGCTTAGGGTTGAAGGTACCAGCTCGCTCAAGTGAGTTATTTGCAAGATCTTTAGCCGATGTGAGCTGGGTGCTAGCTTGGGCGAATTAGGTGTCAGAAATCTTTGTGAAATGACCATTTTTCTCTTCTTTTTGGCTTTGTTTGGGATCCAACAAACAACTATCAAAACCTACAAAATCATGGGTGAATCTTTCATATTTAAACAACAACATTAGTAAATGTACAATATATATATATATATATATATATATATATATATATATATATATATATATATAAACAACTAGATTTAAGGGTAGTTTATAAGAAAACAATTACAATCAAAAGATAAGTGCTAACAATTTAATCCCAAAATTAACTGAAATTTGGCACTTATCAACTTTATTACAAAAGGAATAAACAATTTTCAAATAACCATAATTAGCAAGAGAAATAATAAAAAGTATCATGCTCATACACAATTATCAATCAATACATCATACACTTAATAACTATTCATCAAGTTTTCCAAAATTCCAATCAATCATGCTCAATATAATGTATGCACCTGACCTTAACTCTCAAATGCAATGTGGTATCATTCATCAAGAAATAGCCTAAGCGTGTCCGAAAACCTCGGCAGCAAGTGTCGAGGTCACCTTTTGTGCACAGGCAACATCATCTCATCTCAAAGTCATTTTCAAGATCAACATCATCTCATATCAATGACAATACTAACATCAACATCATCTCATTTAAATATTATCATCAATAATAACATCACCTCATGTCACATTATCATCAATAACAACATTTTCATATCAATATTATTACCAATAACAACCTTATTCTTTATCAATATCATCATCAATAACAACATCACGTCATATAAACATTATCATCGATAACAACATTATCAGTAATCACATCCCACAAATACATACATATAAATTTCATGCCCGAGATTCATACTTTCGAAGCCTTCAAATAACATAAGTCTAAAACAACAACAATCCATAATATCATGAGACTGGAATTTTAGGGAAAAATTATAAATTAAAAAGGAGAACTATGGTTTACAAAACAAACTCGTATGCCCATTTAAAATTTAATAAAGGAGTAAATAGAAGAAAAATATGAAATTTTGGGTAAAGTATCCTTCATAATGAAGACTTTTCATAAAAATTCCAATCATTACAACAACAACAACATTCATCAATAACAAATATATCACATCTCATTAGTCGAAAATACAATTTTTCTTGAAACCAACATGCAACAGGGACAACCATACATCCCATAGTTGGGTTCCCTAACCCCAACTATGGTATCAAAGTGGTAAACCAAAATAAACTCCACTCACCTATCGTGAGCTTTCCATCAACTCCGCTCAGAGACCTCTCTCGTTCACATTCGTTGATCCAAACACATAGTTCTACCAAATCGAAGACAATTTAGCATAAATTTCAAAAACAAGGTTAATAATAACATTCAAGGTCAAATACCCTGTCAAAATTAAAGGTTTTTCAAAGGAAGTGTAAAACATCCTATTACAATACCGAAAACACTAGAGATACTAAGAGAAGCTCAAACTCACTAGAAGAAAGGCATAGAAGTCAATACTATCTCAAAGAAACTACAAAAGAAATGATTGAGAGCTTGTTTCTATACCAAATCCATGAGGTGGATTCTAAGGATTCCACTCCAATTTAGACGTTCCTCTTTGTGTGTTTGTTCGACGGCAAGCAACGACAACTCATGGTAGCCACTGGTGGTCGTGGGGGGTGGAGGAGGAGTTTCTAGGACTGTTTGGGTGGAGTTTTTTAGAAAGGGTGATGTGAAATCGTGTTTTTCATGCTATAGAATGTATATATCATTTGCAAATCTTGCTTATCAAACTTGTCTCATTAATAGGGAATCCACTTTTGGTCATAAGCGCAATCTTCCATGTTGAGCGCAACATTTCGTGCTAAGCGCAATTCCTCTCAAGTTGGAATTGCACTTAGCATGCTTCTCATGCCAAGTGAGATGTCAAAAAGTGTTATTTTGTGAATCCCAATGATCAAACCATGGGGACTTGGTTTACGAACCTTCAGTCTAAATTTGAAGGCAATCCAATGATTAATAAGTCTGAGATTATGGTTTTATTGGAACAGGTTTAGGTAAAACTTGATATCTCATAATTTCAACCTAAGTCAATAAAACATCCACATCAAGCAAATAACACATGGCTAATTCACACAATATCTCAACTCTTCCGATCCAAATCAATTACATAATCAAATAACATGAGAAACACATTAAACATCGATTTACAGTTAGCGAAATTCCATGGCGTTATAGTCTACATACTTAGTCTGCCATGTCAAAAGATGAATTGAACTCCATCCCGGTCACAATTATACAGAAGCTGGAAATTGGGGGCACTACATAAAAAAACACTGATAAAAGTAATAGATTGTTCAAATAGTTTGGTCCACTACTCCACCTTCTTCCATCCTGCATTCAACAATTCTGCTGCATATTATTATTATTATTAACATGTGTCTTTGCAGTTTACCTAGAGCAACAATGAAAACAATATTATAAGTGGCTAAATTTTAGGAAGAGAAAAGATTAATTGCCTGTTCATTTTTGTACTCCAGGCTTGCCCCTGAATCCATAAGAATGAAAACTATATCAATTTGATTGAAGAGTACACCCTACGGATAAAATTAAAAGAGGTAACCAACATATGATTAAGAAAAGAGGATTATGTTCCTGCACGCACAATCATGAGTGAGAAAGGTACCAAATGTTATAAAGATAGTCCTTGCTTGTTCCTATAATTTTCATCCATGCATAATACCTTCCAAAAAAGAAAAAAAAAACTATAAAGGTGTGCGTCTAATTTGAAAGGGACAAACCTCATTAAAAAGTTTCTTAATAGTTGCAATGTCCCCATTTTTTATTGCTTCTCTTAAACCCTGAAAGGTCACAATAAATTCAACATATATGATTTCGTAAAATTGTTTAATTTATTTCTACCTATGATATCTGTATTAATAAAAGTATTAATTTGTCCATGTTTTCTATTAGATTGGTGGGGGAAGTCTAACATATTATATATGTTATATACAACAAAAGGTTTTGGAGATTGTTGGCATCTCGGTGGAGTAGGTTAATGGACCATTAATCTAAAACAATGACTATGTCACCATTCCTATGCTTAGTTATCTTTTCATTTATTGTGCATTTTGTATATTTATAAAATGCTTCAGTAGTGTCAGACAAATTTAAACTAGAATTATGTATGGTTATTGTTTTCCTGTGTCCCATTACTTTTTCTGGATTCTTACCATCCATAATGTTTCTAAATTAATGGATGAAAAATCTAACTAGTGTTATTATTAATTAAGATACTATTTTGATAATTAAAAGGGGTATAGATCCTAATGGAAATAAATTTTAGGAGATCTAAAACTAAATGGCTAAAGGGTAGGAAAATCATCTTGTAAAGCCTATTAAAATTTTAGAAATGCTTTCCAAAATGATACAGATCTTAACAGAAAGAAAAACTAAATAGAATTATTTTCCTTTGAGATGCGCTGATTTAGTTTTAAAGGTTAAGTGTGGAATTTCACTGATGCAATGAATTTCCTTGTATATGACTCTATGTTTTATTTTGTGATTATTATCTTTACACAAAATGCAGTTTTGACTTCTGTTTCTTTGATGATTTGTGACACATTTGATATTTATTAGTTCAATTCTTGAAATAGAGACTAAATGTGTATATGTGGTATCATAGAAGACATTTTACTATTATTATATAGTGAACTTTATTATAGCCCTTAGCAAATGCTATATTTGAACTTGTAGAAGAAAGCTTCATGTTTTTTTTCCAAGACTAATATTGTACATGATGGCCGAATGATATGATTTGAAAAGGCATAGACATGTCCTCTTCTTTATTTATTGGTTTAGTACAAGAGTAGGTTTATTATAGCCTAGACTTTTTGAGAATTTTCAATTAGGTCCCTAAAATAAAATAAATTGTAATTAGGTCTTTCATATTCATCAATTTTTGTAAGTGAGTTCTTAGAGTTTGTTTATAGATGCTTGATAGTTCTACTAACTCTAGGGATCCAATTGCAAAAATAATATTAGTTATGTTAAAACCAATGTATTGTGTTATACAGCATCGATTTTGGGGACAATCACTGTTGTACTGTGGATTTTAATATCAATTTTATAACCAATGTAAAGAATGACCTACTTTTAACAATAGTTGTTTCAACATCGGTTCAAAACTGATGTGAATGTCCTCTAGAACAGATGTTAATGGCCTTTTTTCTAGTAGTGTGTGGTGGTTTTTCACTTTTTTAAGCTAGTGGATGTTAAGTATATTATTGCTATTGTTTGATTAATCTTTTTCTTAACGGTTACATTTGAATTATGTTTTCATGTTTGAGCTGTTTAGCTCTATCAATTTCATTAATGATTTTTCTTATAAATAATAGTAATAATATTATGCATTTGTTTGTTTAGTTTTTACCATTTCAGTTTTTTAATTGAAAATTTCAATGCATTTAATGGTATTATTAATTCTTTTCAAGAAAATTAAATATATTACTGCATTTAATGTGTGCCTTAAATGACCTTAATTAATGACTACTATTGATAGCACGAATTCAACTTTAAGTTTTATATTTTTCATTGATGACATTAAATAGGAGAGATTATTTTAGTAATATTTATTGTGAAAGAGGAGATTTAAATATAATTTTATTGTTTATCAATATTTGGTTAGTTTGAGTGGAACAAAACTCATACATCTTTAGTAAGATATTAGTTTGACTCTTGTCAATGAAAAAAATGTGATTAAGAGAAAAGCCTCGTTAAAGGTTGACTATGGTGCTTGTTTTAGAGAGAGAGAGAGAGAGGGAGGTAAGTTCTCTCCCATTTCTCTTGGGATTTTAAAACTTCACTCCTCCTTTTTTCCCCTCTAATGTCTTCCTTTCTCTTTACATTTTTTTATATGTGGTAGAACCTTGAAAGAGCTACATTTGGGCTATTCATTTTCTCATTTTGAGCACTTTGAACTATTGGAACAAGGTAAGGGGGATTTTTCTAAACCCTTGGCGTCTATATGTGATTGGAATGAATAGAGCTTTAATTTTGATGTTGTGAAATTTTTGTGTTATTTTCGTATATGCCTTTGTTTGTGCAACTGAGAATGATATGATTTTTTTCCTCTTTGGATTCCAAAATAGGATTTCTTGACCCCAAAAACCTAGAAAAGCATATAAGATTTGTCAAATTTGAATTTGGGTAGCAAATGTTATGTTAAAATCAAGTTTTAAATCCTTTTCGGGTGATTCTGCAATTGTTGCGGGAAAAATGAATTTAGAACTGAAATTAGAAATTTTTGACTGTAAAAATGGTTTTAGCATGTTTGAAAACATATGGTAACATGTAGACTTTTCAAAAGTTGGATTCCGATATCAATGAAAAAAAATTGCTTCTAAGTTGTACTTCTATTATGAGATTGATATTTTTTAGACTAAGAATGTGTTTTGAAAAATAGCTTGAGGAGGGAAAGTGTATGAGGAAATTGATACGAGGGTATGTGTAATGTTACTTAAATGCATTTGTGTATAATAATGTAAATAAAGCTATAATTTGTAAGTGTGTTTAATGCTTCTAAAATAGGATCAAGAATCATGAGATGAGTATATGTTCATGGTTTCAGTATGTGATCTAGAATGTGAATCAGTGAGTGATCAGATATTTATGATGAGATATTGTATAAAATGAAATTTATTATTATAAATATTAAATAAATAATTAATAATTTATGCCCTAATTAACATATGATTGACTGTGATTATCTAATATTAATTTTTTCCCCGATATTGAAGTCAAGTCAACAAAAATATATAATTTATACCTCCTATTAATTACAATAGAAGTGAAAATCCATAATAAATTTTGCCCATTAAATTGAGAATCAACCAAAATTGGAGTAACCATTAGATATGCATTGTGTAACACTCCGATATTTTTTTCCTATATCATATAAATACATGCAATATTTCATAAAATGTTTTGAATAATTAAGCAAATAAACATTATTGTGGGTTATTTCTGTGGGAAAATAAAATTTGTAGATGTTAAAGATCTAGAAATAAAAAAAAAAAAAAAAGAGTTTTTATGAGCATGTTTAGTATATGCATTTGGGCGTTATTGTGTTAGTGGGATTTTCCTTTCAAGATCCACTAACATAAGCTTAACCCTTAAACAAAGAGATAAACAGTCTCATTCCTTCCTAAGCAAACCCTATCCCTTGTGTTAGGAGTTGTCTCTTTTTGTCCCATTTGGGGATTTTGATTAATTATTTCAACTATATATATTTTGTTTGTTATTGTTACGGACCCTTTTTCTAATTTCTGTAATAGGGCTACCCATTGTGTGTATTGTGAATGTTATATGTTGAAATTGAATATTCTGCCATAGGCATATAACTATTACAATTAGTAAAGTTAAATTGCGAAAATCAACCAAAACTTTAGTACTAATTAGATATGCATTGTATCCACATCTCACATGAGAAGTACATTTTTTTTCTTTTTCTTTGTTTATATTAATGACAATGTTCTCCACCCTTGGCATCTCACTCACAGTCATATTTTTCATCTTTTTCAGAACTTTTAATCTCTTTCACGTGTCAGAGGAAAAAAAATTCGACCTAACCAATTAAGATGGATCTCTTGAGTAGACTTTCTGATGACTTTCTAAAACAAATAAAGGTAAGTGAATCTAAGTATTCCCCTCAAATATCATCTAGTACTTTATATTCATTCTTTTTATTTTTGAAAATGGTCCATAATTCTCACTTAATACTCTCTATATAGTCCTTGAATTTTACTTTAATAAAGTTCTTAACAATTTAATTATTTATAACTGATACCAGGAGGTCATTCGTAAAGCCTCAGAAAATCTCCAGCATGGTGAGAACACATCCATGCTACCTATAGTCCCCAACAAAAGAGGGAGAAAGACGAGTACTAAGCTTGTTTTTGAAGTAGGCTTTTCCTTTGAACCTCCAAAATTTTGTAAAGATGAAAACATTGACTTAGACAAAGTAAGTTAATTGCTACTTATTCGTCCAAAACCCATTTAATTGTTTTTTATTTTATCTTTGTGTTTTCTTGCATGTATGATCCATGAACCAGAATAATTGAACCAATGATCTATGGTTGAATAAATTGTTCACCAAATAGATATATCCTTGCAATTTTCTACAGGAATTGTTGAATCTATACGAGGAGGGAGCAAGCAGAGGGAATCATGTTCCCAGATTTTCAATGAAAGGAAGACTAGAAAATTGGCTGTTGGAAAAAAGGGAACGCTGCACAAGTACAAGTACAAGTACAAAGGAGGAGAGAAAAACGCAAGATACTGTAAGATTAAACTATAAATGATTTAAATGTAAAATAAGATTATATATTTTTAATGATTTTCTTATTCCATCATTATAATCCACATCTTAACATCATGCTTGGTATTAAGTTAAAGTTGCAGTCACATTGGTTGAGAGCTTCAAAAACCTAGATACAATGAGAAATTGTAGACAAATACAAATGATATGATCACATATTATGTTGATGATATTATTACTGGCATGTACAAAAACCTTATTACACTTATAGAGCGCTATTTGAAACCATAATATAGATATGTTGTTATGATGATGAAACTAATGCAGTAACTAGTTTGTCTCTAATGGCTTATTCTGAATATACACATATATATCCAATAAATTATGTTAGCATACATTGACAACTAACAAATAAAACTGTTTTTGCAGTACTATCATCACTTGAGTTCAAATCTGAAATTCCGGTCTCAGCCAGAATTAATACATTTTTTGCTTCATGGAGGTCTTCCTCACAAACAACATCGAAAGCAAGCAAAACATGGAAACAAAAAACGAAACCGTGGTTGCAAGAAAAGAAAGCTGGCTGAGTAAGACGATTGAGAATGAGGATATGATTGAAGATCACCTGAATAAATTACTATAGTTAATGTTTAACAAAATAGTTTGTTTATGTGTGAACGAGACATGTTGTTTTTGTGAGTATGGTTTTTTATTTTCTTAGCAATTTTCAAGATGCGACAACTGTTGTTTTCAAGTAGTGCTTATGTAATTGGTTATAGGCGGATAGTAGATACTTTACAATTTGGGACTATTTTGAAGGAGTTGCATTTATTGTCTGTTGTAATGACTTATCATTTCCATTAACGAAATTGATCATGTCTGTTCAAAGGAAATCTCTTTAAATGAACAAAATAATAATATTAATAAAATTAATTAGGTTGGAGGGGGAGGGGGGGTGGGGATGACAACATAATTAAAGAATGCAATTTTTAAAAGTGTAGCAATAGATTCCTTGCAAGACGACGTTTCATCACCTAGTATGGATTGAAATAATTCGTCTAGAAAGAAGTATATTTCACTTTCCTACATATACAAGGTTATATTAATTTACAATCATCAGCAGTAACTAACATACATAACCCATATTAGAGGGTAACGTCCCATTTACTGAACTATAGCCAAGTATTCAAAATTATATTTACAATTTGCCGAACTATTAAACTGAATTGTCTAATAGTTCAGGCGAATTAAATCAATTTATTTTAGAAGTGGGTGGAAATGAATTGCTCTCTAAGTTAGTCCAAACTATTTTTAAGGGTCATTTTATTTTGAAAAAATGACTTTTTTTTTTTACTTTTAAGAATGATTTGACAGTATATTATTGAGTATAAAAATAAAAAAAATACTTATATATGATCTCATTCCTTATTTATATTATATTTAAATAAAATCAGTTGGATAATTAATATAGTAAATAAATAAATTATATATATTGATTAAAATCCTTTGTGAGAAGTTAGAAAGGTAGTTGTTATTAACGTCTTCCTATGTATTCATATGTATTCAGGATTACAATGTACTCATAACATTGAATAGAGACCACACATGATAGTACCATGAAAATAGGATTAATTTAACAATAATGAGATGGGTAAGGAGAGCATTTGAAAAACCAAATAACAATTGTTTTCAATTCCCTATCGTTATTCCAAATTTCCATTGCAACAAAATTTAGAGTTCACTTGATTTCTTAAGTTGTAAATCTTATAAGCGAGGGTTTTTATTTTTCTATACCCCCATATATTTTTTATGGGAATATACCCCCGTATATTTAAATTACTTATTTGGTGTCAAAATTCTAAATTAATAATCTTCTTTGTCGTGATTCTACTTGCACCACTATTACTCTTTCTATGGTATGGCAGAAGCTCGGCCTATACTCGGATCATGGTGGCCCTTAACTCCCCATAACACTTGGAGTAGTTAGTCAACGTGGCCCCTTGAAAAGTGTAACCTCCCTATGTTGAACATGTATATATAGTGTAACACCGTGATATATATATCTATATATTATTAGTAATTATGTTTGATGTTTGATTATTTGTTGCGTTATTTTCATCCGTAATTATTTTTAAGGAAGTTAATTTAGTTAATAGAGGGGTGTGGATAGATAAGGATCTAGCTTCTCAAAGAAGCCTCTTGAGAAAGCTTCTCAAAGAAGCCACGAGGAAGCTTCTAGAGGAAGCCTCTTAATGAAGCTTCTAGAGAAAGCTACATCAAGCCGCCTCGGTAAAAACGCTGTCCAGCCTTCATTAATCGTTGGATCTTCTCGAAATTTGGTCTGCAACTTCACAAGACACTTGTCCATGATCTGACCGTTGGGATCTTTGGCAAGATGTCTGGAGTGTGCTAGAAGCCTCTTAATGAAGCTTCTGCAGGAAGCCTCTTAATGAAGCTTCTGCAGGAAGCCTCTTAATGAAGCTTCTAGAGAAAACTACATGAAGTTGCCTCGGTAAAAACGCTGCCCAGCCTTAATTAACCGTTGGATCTTCTCGAAATTTGGTTTGTAACTTCTCAAGACACTTTCCCATGATCTAACCGTTGGGATCTTTGAGAAGATGTATGGAGTGTGCTAGAAGCTTCCGTTCCCAAGAGCATTTCTTATTTAAGCATTTCAGCCTTTGCTTTCGTGTAGCTTAGGAAAAACGTCATTTCTTCTTCTTTCTTTCTTCCAAAGCCATTTCTAAAGTTCCAAGTACTTTCTCCATCACCCACATCAACCATTAGCCACCACAAATCATCATTGTTCTCCATTGAAAACCCACACCGAGAGGAACCCTTCAACCGAAGCAGAATTTCCAACTTGGCTTGCGGTTTCGGTAGAGAACGAAAACCCTAATTTGATCTTTCGTTTTCTTTCGAGGTAACCATGGTTCTATGCTTGTTTCTTGTTAGTTTCATCTTGTCTTTGCATCTTTTCTAACTTTGCAACCGCCATTGCATGTCTTATGCTTCCTCTGAAAAACCTTAGAGAAAGAGACTTTGTAAACATTATCCTTTCATGAAATGCATGTTATTTTCGTAACCTACATTGAACCCTGGTCACATTGGCGTGGTCGGAATTTCCAAATTACGTTCCTTTGTAAAACCCGAAATACTCTCAGCTCTTTCATGTAGTGATGTGGGTGTTTGACCCAGAGCACTGTTACTAGCTTTGTTTTCTTAAATCCATACTAAGTCTCCTTCGTTTTGGCATGGTAGAGGCTTATGTGGAATCGACAAGCAAGGACAAAAAGGAATCTTCAAGTGACGCGACGAGGAATCCGTGGGGTAGCTCACTATAGGTAAGGGGAGTTTATTATAAAATTTACCATTTTAACACCATAGTTAGGGTCAGGGAACCTAGCTATGAGGATATCTGCCTGTCCCTGTGCATGCTGATTTTTCTTCAAAGAAAATTACGTTTTAACTAATGGGATGCGATATATATATTGTGATGAATGATATTGTTTTGGCTGTTTGAAGGTTGTGCGTGTGGAAATGATATTGTTGTGTTTGTTTGAATTGTTGTTGATGTTGCTATTGAGGATTTTAATTGATATGTGATGATAATGATGATTATGATGATATTGATTTGAGATGACATTGTTAATAAAGACCATGTCAACATGAATTGTTATTATTGATGAATATGTGAATATGAAATGAGGTTGTTGTTGTTGTGGATAACGTCATTGAGATGAGATGATATTTATGTTGTGAATTACATGGAAATGGAATGTTGATTGATGTTGGAAATGCATTGGCATGTGCATGTTGTGTATGTTCGTGGGGGGCACTGTGCACTGACCTTCCAGGGTCTTTGGCACTAGCTTTTGGCCACGATCATACGTCGTATGGAGTGTATGTCATGGGGGGTAGAGTGCACTGACCTTGTCGGATGGCCCAGACGTGGGTAACTAGCGTGGTTAGAGAATCTAAGCATTTCTGAGGGGATGCTTAGGCGCTTTAATTAGTCCATGGTCTTTGGCACTTACTTTTGGCCGTGATCATAGCTCATACGACACAGGAAATAGAGTAACTGTGGCCAAGTGTACTTTGTACTAGGGGGCTGTCACCTGGTAGGGAACACCTTTGGGCTCCTAGGCTGATCACCTATGGGAGGGGGGCTGTTACGTGCACAACCGGGTGGTCTCAACAAACTCAGCACAGTTCCCTAAGTGAGAGTGTCGTGTGGACACGCTTAGGCTATTTCCTGAGGTTTGGTTGTTGTTGGTACGTACCACATTGCATCAGAGTGTTGAGTCAGGTGCATGCATCATTCTGTGCAGTCTTGATTGGGTCCATGGATGGATGATGAGTAATTGTTGGATGTGAATGATGAATATTTGTTGGATATGAGTGTTGAATAATGATTGTTGTGTATGCTTATCATGTTTGCCTATGTTTCTTGCTAATTGTGGTTATTTGGAATTGGTATTGGTTCTTTTATAATAAACTCACCCTTGCAATTTTGTATCGTGTGGTTGATACCTGTGATGATCACGAACCTTGTTCGTGGGAGCAGAATGACAATGGTAGGGTGTAGGGAGTAAGATTCTGGTGAGGAGCCGCCAAGCCGACGTGATGACGTTGGCGTTATTTTTGGGAGAGAGTTGTGTTTTGTAATCAACTCCTCCGTAGTTGGTTTTTAAGTTTTATTTTGTTGAGTTAAAGATGTAAAACTGGAATTTTAATTATATATATATGAACATATTTAATTTTCGTTATGTGTATGACATGTACCGAATTATTGTTTCTATGTAATTATGCATATTCACTTAAGTAATGGCTTGTTGTTGGATGAATTTATGTTGTGACAAAATCACTTCTATTTTCATAATAAAAAATTAAGGGAGTTCTTTTTAGAAAAATTGAAATTATCGAATATTAGAGTGTGGATACCGTAGCGACGAGGCGGGTCGTTACATTTAGACCTAAAGGCAAGACTATTGGGTACGTCCTATTGATCACTCCATATACAAACTTGTCAAGAACTCGCTAGAACTCACCTAGAACATTTGGTGCCGACCATGGGGTCGAGGCAATTTTTCCTTTGGGCACAAGATGGTAGCAATAAGGAGAGGCAACCCTACTTCATCTGCACACTCCATAAGGGCGAAGACATCAACAATGCAGGAAATTCAAGCGTATAAATCGAATAACTAGGCATGAAAATCGAGGTCAACCTCAAAGCCTCGCGGTAGCTAGAAACACAAAGCGAACATACGTCGATTATGAGAGCAGAATGCAGAGCTCAGAGCAAGGCTCGTCATTCAACACCCATCTCCACCACCCCCACCACCACCAACTCCACCACACTCTCCATCCTTTATACAACCGACCCATGACAAAACACATACCTAGGAAAGCAATACTGAACTCTGCCTGTGGTAATTAGGAGGGAACCACAATTCACTCCAAAATCAGGTTCTTGCACATCCACAATGATGCCATTCGTCTACACCATTTTATCGATGGCATCATCAACACATAACATAGAAGCCGATGAACATTGAAAGATGCAATGGTACAATAGACCCAGATGAACATTTGGATGCATTTACCACTTAAGTCAACTTGTATTCCAATGACAACTCTGTGTTGTGCAAATTTTTTTCGACCTCCCTCAAAGCACCGACGCTAATGTGGTACAAATGTTTAGGAGTGATGTCTATTGACTCCTTAACCACCTTAACGCAGCATTTCAGAGCGTAATATGCAACCAGTCATCCTCACCACACAACATCCGTCCCCTTAGTCAATATGCGCTAAGCTCATTACGAGTCCTTGCGATCATTCATGGAGTGATACACAGCCATCTCCATCAAAATTGGAGACCATGACCTTGACGTCGCACTACATTCCATGATCATAATACTAAAGCTAGAGCCCCTCACTTACAGCCTCTTTTGAAAACAACCTAAGGATTTGGACGAGTTTTAGGCTAGGGTAGCAGGGTACATCTAGGTGGAAGAATTATTCACTTTCTGCCACCAAATCTATCATGGATATAAAAAAAAGGATGATTAAAGCAAGGATAAAGTCAAGCACATTCTAGACAAATCCATTTCAAAAACCTGAGAGGCTACTATTAACATTATTCAATTCAGGAAGGATGATTAATGTGACGTATCAATAAATAAAAGTGGCTATTTTGAAGAATTCAATTCAAAGCATGTTAAGACAAGATTATGTTTATGAATCACAGGCTAAAAGTAGCATTAAAAGAATGAACCTATCTCGAAAAGCAATTGCCCTTTCCAATAAAGATGATTGTATCTCATCTAACTTGTGTTCAACATAAGTCTCCAAATTTGAAGGCTCTATAGAGATTCCAAACAGTTTCCCTTGCTTCCCAGGGATATCTCTCTTGGATATCACCACGCTTTCATTAGCCACATCGTGAGGACCAATTTCAAATTTAAGAGGAACTCCCTAAAATATGAAGAATTAACTGATATAAATATATTCAGATACTCAAAATAGGATAAGATCCTGTAGCAGGAGACAAAGCATTGCTATTTATTTATTTTTTTAAGTTAAATTCAGAATTTACCTACATGCAATGCACCATCATATTGGCCCCTACCAATCATTGCAAGCATTTGCAAGTTGAATTCAAATCTTTTTAACTTCAAGGATGGGATGGTGATTATTCGGAGAGTTGAGATCATAAGTGTTGAGACTTTTGGCAAGCGTAGTAATTGTTGTTGTAGGTTTCACATTTATAAAAGTGTTCGTCTCCACATGTACTTGAGTTTACTTAATTCATTCGGATAAAAGTAAATCAGTTTAATAGTTATGTACAAATTTAATTGAATGTCATTGGTTATGCTTTGATTAACAAAAGACAACTTAAAGTAAATGAAAATTAAAAATAACGGATTTATAGAAATACGGAAAATACGGAAATAATAGAATTTACTGCAGGGGAAACTCGCCCAGGCGAGCTGCATCCTTAGGGCTGAAGGTATCAGCTCACCCAGGTGAGTGGCTTGCTTAGGGCTGATGTTTTTTCTTAGCCCAGGTGAGCTGGATGCTAGCTAGGGTAAATTTAGGGTCAAAAAGCTTCATGAAAAAACCATTTTTCCCATCATTTTAGCTTTGTTTCTGGATCTAACAAATAACCATCAAAACCTACAAAATCATGAATGAATCTTTCATATGTAAACAACAATATTAGTAAATGTACAATATATAGTTGCAACTAGTTTTAAGGGTAGTTTATAAGAAAACTATTACAATTAAAGGATAATGCTAACAATTTAATCGCAAAAATAACTAAAATTTGGCACTTGTCAACTCCCCCAACCTAGAATCTTGCTTGTCCTCAAGCAAAGTAAAGAAAAATTAAAAATTAAAAATAGTACAAGTAAGCTTCAAAAAAATATGAACATGCTTTGTAAAAAATCAATTCCCAAACTCATCATAATAACATTTTTCAAAATGCAACGATGAGAAAACAAAGCACAAAGATGGAATTTTGAGAACCAAAAAATGAGATTAAGATCATTTCACATTTTGTTTCTAAAGAACATAAGAGGAAACACTGGATTTATTCAAATAGAGGAAAACCTCTCAAAGGTGTATGAATCTCACACAGGCAAGTGTTTCATCTCAATTCCAATCATAGATATGTCATGAATCAATTTTGCAAGTCATTTCCCATAAAATCAAAGATAATGTGCATAATCATCATGGATCAATAAGTCTTTTTAAGGTTGGGCCTGGTTTTGAAGGAAATCTTGGTTTTTTTGGATATTCAAACATACCTTGAGAACAGGAGAGCAGAGATAAAAATCTAGCTAGTAACTTAAACAAATGATCACTTCCTATCCTTTTTTGATTCATCCAAGTTATCACTTCTTTTTATTTAGATATTTACAACAACTATGTACATGATTTAGACATTTATTTATCCACAAAGAACTTGTTTTTCCTTTCTCTTTTTTTTCTTTTCTTTTCTTATAAATATTTAATTTCCTTTAATACCCATAAAAACAGAGTATTCACATCACATTAACCACCAAATGATAGAAATCCACATCAAAAAGATCCTTGTTCTCCTAACCTAAGATTAGGTAGGAAATTTTTTATCCTAGCTTAGTGTTCCAACAAAATATCAAGTGTTTGGCTCAATGGGCTTTGCAAATGGTAAAATAATATATGTTGGGATAGCTATCTGGCCAGTGGCTTAAAATGTAAAGAAAGAAAGAATGCTTAGATCATATCCATGAATCATATGTTATGACAATTAGAAATTCATGCAAAATCAACAGTAGAACATATCAATGAGGACACTCAATGTAAAATTTGTGGTTGCACACAGTCACTAAAGCTTAAGGCATGTTTCCATATTCAAATCCAATCAGTGTTTCGAAAGTTGTTTTTTTATCAAGTCCATGCAAAAATATCTAAGTTCATTTGGTATTAGGGAAAGTCCCTCGTTGTTTCCATTCTTAATGTTTTCCAAAAAAAAATCCTTTTGTTGTGTTCTAATCCAAAAAAATCCTTTTATACATTAAAAAATATTACTCATGAATAAAGACTCGAAATTAAGGTTTAGAAATATAAGACATAAGATTAAAGTAACACAAATGAAGACAAAGCTTAAAAACACTAGGTTGCCTCCCATGAGCGCTTCTTCAACGTCTTTTAAGTTGGACGTTATTGTTGTGGCTGAGGTTTCACTATTTCATCATCCATAATTCTTTTCTTCTTCATAAGAAAATCCTTCATGAATTTAGCATATGTTGGCATCTACTCTAATGCCTCAGAAAAAGGAATTTTAACAATTGTTTAAAAATATCTATAAAACACTTGTACTACATTTCCTTATCTTTCTTTGATGGAGCATGTGGATAAGGAAGATGCTCAATTGGTGGATTGTTTACTATAGCTTTACCTTTATCAATGGTTTATTCATTTGATTTCTTCTTCTCTTCTTCACTTACCACTTTTTCACTAGTCACCACTTCATCATGTTTCTTGTTTTCTTTTTCAACTCCTTGTTTATTCTTTTTCTCATCATTATCCTTCAAACCAACCACAATCCCCCACCTTGTTGTAATTAAATTACAATGTTTCTTTGGGTTGACCTGTGTGGTTGCTGAGAAAGATCCACTTCCATATTTAGATAGCTATTTTTCCAATTGTCAAACTTGAACTTCTAGATTTATAATAGAATCATCAGTGTTCTTCTGGT
This sequence comes from Glycine max, assembly GCF_000004515.6. Lineage (NCBI taxonomy): Eukaryota > Viridiplantae > Streptophyta > Magnoliopsida > Fabales > Fabaceae > Glycine > Glycine max. The sequence continues at coordinate 21,122,044 of NC_038250.2, forward strand.
TTGAGATGGATACTTGCATAAAGAGTGTTAAAGTATCTTCAACTTTAACATTCTATCTGGCTGAGCTTGCTGTTGTTGTGGACCTCTATTTGAAAAACATCCATAAGAGTTGTTAGAAGGACCTACAAAAGAAGTGTTAGTGGGACCAGAATTTTGTGGTCTTTAGCCATAAGGCTGATTTGAACTTAAGCCACCTCTATAGCTGTCATACCCTAATTTCGTCCGGGGATTATTATTTGATGATATACAACCTTTGATTGGCCGCTTTGAGATACTTGGCACCCTTTGTTGCACAATATGTGAAGTCCCGAGACGTGCCGAAAATCAAAAGGAAGCAGGCTTACGCGATCCGTGAAAATTCCGTAATGTGACGGAAATCAAAAGGAGGTGTTTCTCGCAATTCGTGAGTTTTCGTAACTTCTTCGAAAGCTAAAAAAGAGTAAATACATAATCCGTGAAGATTCGTAACCTTGCGGAAGGAAAATAAGTATCGTTACAAAATTCGTAAAGTTTCATAACGTTACGGAAAAAGAATTACCAAAAAAAGGTAAAGGAGGTGTATTTAGTAAAATAGGGGGTGCAAATAGTAACTTTTAAATCTGGGCCCTTCTAGAGGTTTCTGGGCAATTTCTTGCTTAAGGTTGAAGCAACCTAGCTCGCCTGGGTGAGCTGAGCTCGCCTGGGTGAGCTTGGTGGCCACCACACCCCCCATTTTGTTGAAAAATGGGATTCCGGGGCTTCCGGGACACCCGTAATGCTTCCGTAAAATTCCCATCACCCTAAATAAGAATATTTAACTTAATACAGGTGAGAGGGAAGAGAAAAAAAGAAGAAAATCAAGTCCTATATGCTTCCATAAGGCTTCCGTAACTTTTCCGTAAATTACGAAAGAAGGGGGGTGAACTTATCAAAATTGGGGGGGGTGCAAATAGCAATTTTGAAATTTTGAATTGGGCCTTCCTGAATATTTTTTTTGAAGCTGGATTGCTTCTGGAGGAAGCAACCCAGCTCGCCTGGGCGAGCTGGGCGGCAACCTCCTCCCTCTTTTTCCTATAAATAGGCTGAAGGGGGCTGTTCTAAGGATCCGGATCCCCCCGGTGATGTATTTAAGCTGTTTTGGGTGAAAAAAATTATTTCCGTGAAGAAAATCCAAGCCGAGGTGCTTCCGTAACGCTTCTGAGATGTTTCCGTAAGCAAATCCGTGAAGGTTTTCCTCCGTTATTCACCGTTCATCATCTGTTCTTCGTTCTTCAACGGGTAAGTTTCCAAATCGAGCTTTTCGATTCATTCTATGTACCCGTGGTGGTCCCCATTTGTTTTATGTATTTTTATTCTCGTTTTCATTTAGTTTCCGTACCCCCTTTTGACGTGCTTCAGTCATTTATTTAAGTCGTTTCTCGCCTAATCTAAAAATAAAATAAATTCCCACCGATTATTTGAATTGTATCATCCGTTAATTTCTGTTAAAATGAATTCCGACCGTTCGGTCATGCCGTAACCACATTGGAAATCAAAAAAGAGGTAAAATAATAATATAACAATAAAAAATACCTTTTTAGTAAAATAAAGCGAAAAATCAATCAGACGTTTTCTCTTTGGGATTTCTCATTCTTAATTGAATTGACTAATAACTAAAGTGAAACTAAGGCTAAAATCAACTCGCCTAGTCAAGCTCGTCCACAAAAAATAGGGTTTTGAAAGTTTATCATTTCAGTTTCTTACCAAGTAAAATGGATATTTTTAAGGTCCAACGCCTTAAAATGATCACCTTTCAAGTAAAAAGAATCGCTTGATTCACGCTTAAGGAAGAACTACGTAGGTCTGATTTCCTCTTTGATGGAGGGTACGTAGGAGCAAGAGCCCCGCTTTTGTTGACCTCAAAAAATAAAAAGAAACAAAAGTTAAGATAACACAATTTCACAATTCTAAAAAATAGGTTGTTGTCCTTTGAGACAAACGTAAGAGGTGCTAATACCTTCCTCAAGCGTAAATACAACTCCCGAACTTAGAATTTTCATTTTGACCGGTTTCCTTCGGTTTTCCCGACGTTTTCCACAAATAAACGTTGGTGGCGACTCCGTGCATCTTTCCTCCTTTGGAAAGCGCACCCGTGAGCCTCACCCTCGCTCGCCCGCGAAGGGCATGTTGCGACAGTTGACGACTCCACTGGGGACTATTTTTGTGAGTTAGGCCTATTTTAAAGAATTGTGGATTTGTGAAACTTCGTGTGTGCATTTGTTGAACTGTTTAAAATGTAAATAATTGTTGTATATTTTGCATTCTTTACACTGCATTCTAAGCACCCACGGGTTTGAGTAAAAAAGGGGCCCTATACCCAGGTTCATGGGAATTTAAGGAGTGGAGGTGAATCTATCATCATGCTAGGTCTCCGACTTTCTTGATAATAGTGAAACCTCGTCTAGAGCTTTGTCTCTTTATAATGTGTTGTCGCTGGTATTCCATACCGCCACAATATTATTATCTTGAGTGATGATACCTCTAGAAAACAGCCGTGTGAGTTATGAATTGTTGGGGAGTAGTTATTAGAGACCCCTAGATATTGTCCTATAGGTTCCCAAATAGGGGCAAAGAGCAAACGCGCTCCGTGCCATTGGTTCTCATGCATTTTTTGGGAAATAGCACTTATAGTTTTGCTAGTGATGTTTGGTTTCTTTAGAGTAATACGTAACATTTTTAATACCTCGTTGAGGCACCATCATGCCCAAAACATAGCATTAAAGTTGGATCTCTGCAGTCTCATATGTGTGAATTACCCCTTTGTGTTGTTTTCTTTCCGTTTCATGCATGCGCATCTGCATCATGCCGTCACACATGCGTTGTATGTGGGTCTCGTCTTTTGTCATGGGAAGCTGGAAGATCCATATCGTCTTCTTAACTGCACACATGGGGCACTGCACCCCCCAAATGCGCAATAAGGAGAGATAATTTTCCGGGCTCTCGTGTCCATAAATGCATTCATATCATGTACCGCATAAACATCTCTTCAGCATCATAATGAACATATCGTTCCTGCATTTGTCAGTTATCACATTCCCATTTTGCACGAGTCATTGCATCATCATGCATATGCGTTCAACATACTTTTTGTTCTACATGTTTGCTCATACATGATCCTTGAATTTTCCTTTACAAAACAAAAACAAAAAAAGGGGGAAGCATGAAAATTCATGATGCATTCTTAGTTGCATGTCTTAGGTACCATGAGCCAACCATGTTGGGATCATAAACCCATTTCTAAAATTAAAAAAAAAAAAACACAAACAACAAAACAAAATGATTGAGCATGGTACCTAATGCGTGGTTAATTAAGAAAGGATGTCTCTTCGGGCATCTCAATCTCATAATTACATTTTCCATACATTGCATGCATATTCCCGAGTCTTTCATCCCTATGAATTGTTAATGAAGTATTGGCGATCAAAATTGCCATTTCCTGGGTTATGGGGTTGAACCAAGCTCGTGCTTTTACTAAAAGGTTCATCGAGTCAAGTTGAAGTATGGAAGTAACCATCTTGAAAAAAATTGGGGCAAAAGATCGTGTTACATCGCTGCTTCATCTACTGCCAAACACATTTAGGGCTGCTGATGTCCCTGTTACTTCCAGTTTCACCTTGACGAAGATGTCATGGACCATGTTGAAAATCTAAATTGATTCAACCCCATATCCAGTGTACAAATTTGCAATACTTCAACTGTGCATCATTCGCATACATCCATGTTGTTCATTGGTTGCATTGCTCATTGCATTCTTTCCTTGAAAAAAAAAAGAACTTAATCATTGTTATAAAAAAGAAAAAAAACATGCTTTACGGTGCCCTCACCGAACTTGTGCTAGAGCTAGAGTAATGGGTGAAGTAGAGGAGATACAAGAGAAGATGAAGGCCGACATGGAGGCCATGAAAGAGCAAATGGCCGCAATGATGGAGGCCATGATGAGTGTGAAGAAGATAATAGAAGCCAATGCGGTTGCAATTGCCGCTACCAGCGTTGTTGCTAAGGGGAACCCGACGTCCCTATCCGGCATCAACCAAATGAATCATCCAACCTCAGATATGGTAGGCAAAGATTTGGGAAGTACGGGCGGCCCCTATGATGTGCAAATTCAAAATAAGCACGCCTTCCCGCCATATGGCCTGCCTCCCAACTATACACCACGCAATGTGGCGTACACTCTCAATGAGGATGTCAATAACTCCACTCCTATACCCATTGAGAGCCAACAACCCCAAACTAATCATGCACATGTCTCTTAAACCGTGGGGGAGACACATGAAATTCCCCACCCCAATCTAGCCAACCTCGAGCCTTGCCTCGGACAAGCCACTGAAGGGCAAGCAGTTGGTGATATACCCCTGCAAAACACTTTGGAGGGCCCTCAGTATCACCCACAACTACACCTCTTGCATTCCACGACAAGTAAAAACCCTCATGCTATGGCAGAAATGGGAAAGCTGGATCATCTAGAGGAAAGGCTCAGGGCCATTGAAGGAGGTGAAGATTATTCCTTTGCTAACCTAGAAGAGTTGTTCCCAATACCCAATATCATCACCCCTCTCAAGTTCAAGGTGCTGGACTTTGACAAGTACAAGGGGATTACTTGCCCCAAGAACCATCTAAAGATGTATTGTCGGAAGATGGGGGCATACACAAAAGATGAGGAATTGTTGATACATTCCTTCCAAGAAAGTCTTACTGGGGTAGTTGTTACCTGGTACACTAACTTGGAACCTTCCCGAGTCCATTCCTGGGAGGACCTAATGGTTGCCTTTGTTAGGCAGTGTCGGTATAATGGCTTCGGATAGGATGCAACTACAAAATATATGCAAAAAAGGGGGCACGGATCTTTCAAAGAATACGCCCAAAGGTGGAGAACCTGGCAGCTCAAGTGGCACCTCAATGACGAAAAAAACGATGACAATGATAGTAGACACATTACCAGTATTCTACTATGGAAAATGGTGGGCTGCGCACCTTCAAAGCTTTGCAGATTTGGTCTTTGCCAGTGAAAGGATCATGTGGGTCTAAAAAAAAGGCAAATTTAGTCATCCTGCTTGGACGAATGAGAAAACTGGGGCAAATGAAGAGGGTGAGGATGAAGGAGAAGCCCGTGCTGTGACTGCCATTCCAATACCGCCAAGTTTCCCACCAACCCAACAATGTCATTACTCAGCCAATAACAAACCTTCTCCTTACCCACCGCCCAGTTATCCACAAAGGCCATCCCTAAAATCAACCACAAAGCCTACCTACCGCACTTCCAATGACAAACACCACCTTTAGCATAAACCAAAACACCAACCAAGAAATGAATTTTGCAGCGAGAAAGCCTGTAGAATTTACCCCAATTCCAGTGTCCTATGCTGACTTGCTCCCATATCTACTTGATAATTCAATGGTAGCCATAACCCTAGCCGAGGTTCATCAACCTCCATTTCTCCAAGAATACGACTCGAACGCAGCGTGTTCTTGTCACGGAGAAGCCCCAGGGCGTTCCATTGAGCATTGTAGGGTTCTAAAGCGTAAGGTGCAAGGTCTAATTGATGCGGGCTGGCTGAAATTTGAGGAGAATCATGTGTAAATCTTGACATTGACAAAAGATGCCACACATGGGGCAATTTTGAAAGCTGTTGTTAGATGTCTCTAATGACCCATCAAGATTTTCAAGTTTGTACCATTATTGTAAACCACAGTTACAATGTTAAAAGAAATGGATAAAGTTGATATCTTTGTCCCTCATCCTCTCGCAAACGCATCTTTGCTTATTCAACTTTCACCGAAATGTGGGTGCAAGCCATTGGTATGTTTGCTCAAGCGACATGCGCTCCTGAGTTTGGACTTCCAAGATCGTTCAATCAGAGATTACTCATCTTGCACATTGGTGGGGGTGCCGTAAATCAACAAGTAAAGTTCAAAACAAATAAGTTTCAAAATAAAAATAAAAAAGGGAGTTCAAAAAGAAAAAAAAAAGCATTTGATTGACTGTGTTTTCAAGACATTCATGTGACCTCATTTTATCATCCTGGAAAGTTTGTCTTTTTAGAGAAAAGTGAGTTATCAAGAATAGGATGTTGGACAAATGGCCTCAGTTATCTTAAGAAGGGGGAGGGTTAAATTAAGATACAAAGACTATTCCCCAATTAAACTTTCACTCTCTCTTTTCGGATTAACAATGCACACAGGGACAACCCTTCCCTTGTGTTCAAGAATCCCCTACAACAAGAGACCCACGGTCTCTTAATCCCTTTTCAGAAATAAGAAGAAGAGAAGAAGAGGTCTCTCTTAAAAGAGATGGATTGTACAATGAAGATCAATCAAAATTATTTATTGAATATGCAAGTGGTTGACCAAGGAATCTTTTTGAGAGGATAAGACATTTCAGTTCAGAAAAACTCTTGATCTTTCGAGAGGATAAAACTGTTTGGGCAATGAAAACTCTTTAAAACATTTGAATGTCCATTCATTAAACATTTGAATAGATATGTCTCTTGGAAATTATTTTATGAAAATCCCCTCTGGTAATCAATTACAAGACTTATGTAATCGATTACAGGTTTTAAAAATTTGAATTAAAACATTTTCAACTGCTGGTAATCGATTACCAGAGAGCAAATGTCAATTTGAAATGATAGAATTCTTTGGTCAAACCTTTTGTTTATTTTCAATTTGGAAACTTCTTCCTAAAGATTCTAGAGATCAACTTGATCATATATCTTGATTTTCTTGGATTCTTGTCTTAAATAAAACTTAGAAGCACTTGATCCTTTAGCATCATCAAGAGATCAAAACATCTTGCTTCTACATAGGAGTCATTTGACTTAATCCATCAACTGAAAAATCCTTCAACTATTTCTCGTCCTTGGAAAATTCTTTTTGCAAGAATCAATTGCTTCTTTCATTCTTCCTCACTACGAGGTTGTGAAGACAAGACAACAATTGGTACCTCAAAGCCTTACACTGGGGCAATGAAAGGTACCATGCAAAAACCTCAAGCGAGCCTAGGGGCAGATTAGAAGTTCTCGCCCGATAGGTTCCCAGCTACAAGGTCATGACAAAAGATAGCAATTGGTACCTCAAAGCCTTACACTGGGGCAATGAGGGGCATCGTGCATGAGCCTCAAGTGAATATAGGGGCAGATCAAAAGTCCTCACCCGTCGATGTTTTTAAATAAAAAAAAAGAAAAGAAAAGGGGGGGGTGGGGGGGACAAACCCTGGAATTTCAAATAGATTGATTAAACGTCAAACGGCTCCATTGTCGTCACTCCAAAATGGTCAAGTGACTAAATCAAACAGAATATACACTATGAGGGAGTTCCCGGAGAGATTTGCAAAAGATAGGATAAGGTTGCATGAATTATCACCTTTTTCAAAAGGACAGTCAATCTGTGTTTTCCAAAAAAAATTAAATCAAAATCAAAATCACGAAATAGGGAAAGAATGTCATGAACATTGTACAACTTTCCATTGCATTGCATTGTTTCATGTGCGGTCAGCATTACCAAATTTCACGACAAAGGTTGCATGCGTCTGCATCCCTAAAAATCATGTCAACTACATAGACTTCCTACATCTCATGTCCAATCTTGTTGGATGACCGGCCCTCTCGATGAGTCGATCTCTTGCTTTCTCATAAAGGTGGACCCTTGGGTACTAGTACCTATCACCTTTAGAGGACTATATGTCCTTGCCTGTAGAGGGCTGCACGCCCTCGCCTTTAGAGGGCTACGCGTCCTCATTTTTAGTGTGCTCCATATGCACACCTTAAGAGAATATAAGGTCCTTTGCCCTTAGATGCTTAACCGAGACTTGCGCTCCCGGTTAAGGGGCCAGTAGTTTCCTTTTATCAGTTCCTGGGCCACCCCCTGATATTAGAAGGCGACTAACTGTGTGAGCACATCCAGAGAGGGAGGCTATCACGCATTTACTATGCATACCGGGGCAAGATTTCACCCGTGCCGCTGCAAAAAGACGAGTGTGGATCATGCGCACCAACATGACCACTTTTACATGGATATGGATGACGTTGCTATTTAGTAACATTCTGCCCGGAGACCACAATGCCAATCTCCCCCTGCAGATGTATCGGTTGGTCTGTGCCGTCATGACATAGGTAAGTATGCACATGGTTCAATTGATTTCTGATGTCATCTATTGTTTGCAGGGATCGCGCCCACAAGACGCCCAGTGGGCCCGAAGAAGTCCAATAGGGCCCTAGGGTTTCCAGCTCTGGTTATGGGCCTCTGTTTGTCCTACAGGGTGCTCGTTCCCCCAACGAGGTCATGCCATCGTGACATAGGTAAGTATACAGATGGTTCAACTGATTTCTGATACCATCTATTGTTTGCAGGAATTGCACCCGCAAAGACACTCAGTGGACCCGGAGAAGTCCAACAGGGCCCTGGGGTTTCCAGCTCTGGTTACGGGCCTCTGTAGTCCTACAGGGTGCCCGTTCCCCCCGGCAAGGTCAGGTCATCATAGGTAAGTATGCACATCGCTCGACTGATTTCTGATTTCATCTATTGTTTGCAGGGATCGCGCCTACAAAACACCCAGTGGACCCGAAGAAGTCCAACAGGGTCTTGGAATTGTCAAGCTCTAATTACGGGTCTCTGTCAGTTCTACGGAGTGCCTGTCACCTCCAGCAAGGGCATCAGGCCCCCTACTAATCGAGCTTTCATCAAGAAGTACTGCGTCTCCAAGCAGGCGCAGGGCGAAACACCACAGCAGCCTGGGGATGGCTGGTAGCGGGCAACAGACACACCGTCATCACCTCTAGAGTTCACCTCAGCTCATCCACAAAAAGGTTAGAGCATTGCTTACGTCCCATGGCCGACCAATAGGCGACCAAGTCCAAAGTCAAAGGTAAGCAAAGTACTAGGTCCGTGACTGATAAGCCATCACGCGTCCAGCTCAAGACGTTAAAGAAGCGCTACTAGGAGGCAACCTAGTACCTTTTAAATCTCTTCTTGTTATTTGATCACTTTTGTTTCTCAAGTCATAGTAGGACACACCTAGTTGCTCATGATCCTAGGAATTTAAATAAAACAAGCACAAGCTCGGAAGGTAGTCATACCTCACAAAATATATACATGTATGATTAGGTAGTGAAAATACCTAAGATATGCATGTATGTAAACAAAAATACTTCACAAAATATATATATGTATGTTTAGATATGCATGTATGTAGGAAAAATACTTCACAAAATATATATATGTATGTTTAGGTAGCAAGATACCTTGGATATGCATATATATAGCAAAAATATCTCACAAAACATATATATGTATGTTTAGGTAGCAAGATATCTTGGATATGCATGTATATAGCAAAAATATTATACGTATGTTTAGGTAGCAAAATACCTCATGAAAAAAAGAAAGAGCAAAAAGAGAGCGAGCAAGAAAAGGATAAGAAGGAAAAAAAATAGAAAGAATAATAATAAATAATAATAAAAAGTTGTCTAGCTAAAAAACAACATGCTTGTGAAAAGAGATAATTTCCAACTTTTCTTTGAAAGATTTTACTGATCTTAACCAGTTTTTGAAAAAAAAAATGTGTGTACACATTTGAAGGGTAAATGCTGTGAAAAGTTTTTCGAACACCCAAGATAGACTCGGATGAATGCACAAATTGATAGAAGAACATATTTTGGAAATACTGGGTTAACTTAAATAGGGAAAATGAATCCTGAGCCCTAGTGTCACATGACCATAAAAAACTTGAAGCTTGAGTATCCACATAGGTGCATGCATGACCAGTTTTGCATAAAATTTCCTAATCATCATTGTTGCATGTGTATCATGGAAATAATGTGGGATGTCCCCTTTATCCCCGAACCGCTGGCCAAACCCTGACATATATCGTGACTAGCCGTTCTACAAGCCTTGAGCCAAAATCCCAACTTATCATAAACCTTGACCCAGGGTGAGAATGTCAATCCTTGCCCTAGGAAGAAGACACAAAAAAAAGAAAGAAAATTCCCAATCAAAGAGTGGGAGAAAGCAAAAAAAAAAAAAAACAAAAAAAAACAAAGTTCCCGATCAAAGATCGAAAGAAAACAGAAGAAATATGCGGAAAGGTCTTTAGACCAGACAATATTTGAACAATACAGAATTGTCACCAAATAAACTAAAAAAAAACAAGAAAAAGGAAACCACGACCTAAAGTGGTCCTCTCCCTTTGATTGCCAACCAAAATCCTGTGCGCTAGCAACTTTCTCGCCCCGCACTAAACAAAAACAGAAAAGGAGAAGGCAAAAACACTCAAAGCCAAATTCCCCACCTAAAAACCATTCCCAAAATAAGTCCTATTGATCCATGGTCACGCATGTAATCTTTGATTTGATAGGAAATGATTTGCAAAATCAAGTCATGACATATCTATGGTTCGAAATTAGGATAAAACACTTACCTGTGTGAGATTGATACACTTTGAGTGATTTTTTTCCTATCTTTGTTGGATCCAGTGTTTCCTCTAAATGGTCGTTTAGAAACGAAGTGCAAACATCGAAAATCTCATTTATGGTTATGAGAAAATTTCATCAGCATACTCTCCTTCCCCGATAGACACATTGTTTTTCATCCAAAAAGCATATGTTGCTCTGATCAGTTGGAAGTTTTGTCTCTTTACTAAAGCATGTTCGCATTTTGGTGAAGAAAACACCGAGACTATTTTTAGTCTCAAAGTTGTCAAGAACTACGTAGGTCTGAGTTCCTCATCACAAATTGAGGATACGTAGGAGCAAATGCTCTGCTTTTGTCGACCACCCCACTTTTTGTTACCGTGACCCAAGGGTCTGGTGGCATGCGGAGCCACATGACCGTGGGATCCCCAATTCGTTAACGTTTGTTTCATTTTGATCGACTTTTGTTTTGTACATACATATCGTTTGAGTCGTTACGTTAGTACTTGTTTCGTTGTTGTCAAGAGTGTCTGTTGAAATTTCGGAATCGCGTAGAATTTTTCATTTAGGAACGTTGTCCTAAAAATAAAATGAACCAAAATCATGATAAAAAAGAAAGAAGAGTGGTGAATAAAATGTCTACATATATAAAGGAAAAGAAAAAATGTTTTTGTATATATACATGTATGTAAAAGGAAAATGTGTATAGAAGGTTTTTGTGTGTGTAAGTGATGCGTGGAGAGAAATTCTTGTGTGTGTGAGCAACGAAAGTATATAAAGAAACTTTTGTATGAGCCATAGGTGTGCGTTGGAGAAAAACGAAAAAGATCTTTGAATGTAAATAGGGTTTGATCATGTGACGTAAAGAGAGAGAGTTCCAATGCGTATACAGAAAAAGTTTGTCATGTATAAAAGTGTAGATATACAAAGTAAAATTTCTTCATAGAGGACCATAGGTGTATAATTTTGTGAATATATAAAAATGAAACAAAAAGGAAAAAGAAAGAAAGACCGCGAAGGTCGACATGTTATAGTTAAGAAGTATAAATCATTCGTAAAGAGCAAACGTATCTTCTGGAAACAAGGGACTGATGCTAAGAGTTTATTTTTCGGAATAAACCGAGATAAGAATGGATGAATTCATTGAACTGATGAAAGAACATAACTTGGAAACGTTGGGTCTGTCTGTGTAAATTCCCAACCGTAGTATCACAATGCCATAAACGGGATGCTTGAGTGCCCACCTGGCTGTAGCCATGACTAATTTCGCACGTTATTTTCAAATCATCATTGTCACGCGTGCCTTATGGAATAATATGGAAGTTCGGCCCGAAATCGACACCATGACACCCAAATTTGTTTCGCCCCAGATATCAAGATTGGGGTTCCCACGATAAAAGACCCCATTGAGACACAACCTTAGACCTTTTTGAACCTTGGCCTATAAAAAAGGAATCCTCATCCTTTCCCCCAAAGCAAAGGACAGTGGAATCTCCTCAAGGGAGAGCGAATAGAATGCTAAAACCCAATTTCCCAAAGAAAGGGGTGGAAAAGGAGAAGTGAAAAGAAAGAAAAGGAAGAAATGGGAAGAAGGAAAAAGAAAAAAACGAAAATAAAGAAAAGAACAAAAGAAAGAAAAGGAAGGATTCCCGATCAAAGATCGAAAGGAAGTAAGAAGGGAAAATAAGCAATTCTCGATGAATGAAAGAAAGAGAACGGAAGATCTTCAGACCAGATAAATTTTTAGCAAGGTAAGGGACTGCCGGCAAAGGAAAACCCATTTTTGGTGTCTCTCCCCTTCAGATTGCCTTTCAAGGTCGTTCTCGACTGGCGATATCCCACCCCACCTGAACAAAGAGGAAAAGACCGAAACACCCAGCTTCCTCTCCAAAAAGCACTATGCTCGAGAAAATCCTATTGGTCTGTGATCGTACGTTTGATCTTTGATTCGATAGGAATTCGTGTGCAAAATAGAGTCATGGTGCAGTTATGGTTTGGGAATAGGATAAAACACTTGCCTGTGTGAGTTTTATACACTATGAGTGATTTATTTTCAGCTGAGCCCGATGTTTCCCCTGCATGTTCATTTAAAAGCTAAAAGTTGACATCATGCCCTTCATTCTTAATTGAATTGACTAATAACTAAAGTGAAACTAAGGCTAAAATCAACTCGCCTAGTCAAGCTCGTCCACAAAAAATAGGGTTTTGAAAGTTTATCATTTCAGTTTCTTACCAAGTAAAATGGATCATTTTTAAGGTCCAATGCCTTAAAATGATCACCTTTCAAGTAAAAAGAATCACTTGATTCACGCTTAAGGAAGAACTACGTAGGTCTGATTTCCTCTTTGATGGAGGGTACGTAGGAGCAAGAGCCCCGCTTTTGTCGACCTCAAAAAATAAAAAGAAACAAAAGTTAAGATAACACAATTTCACAATTCTAAAAAATAGGTTGTTGTCCTTTGAGACAAACGTAAGAGGTGCTAATACCTTCCTCAAGCGTAAATACAACTCCCGAACTTAGAATTTTCATTTTGACCGGTTTCCTTCGGTTTTCCCGACGTTTTCCACAAATAAACGTTGGTGGCGACTCCGTGCATCTTTCCTCCTTTGGAAAGCGCACCCGTGAGCCTCGCCTTCGCTCGCCCGCGAAAGGGCACGTTGCGACAATAGCCTTGGTAACTTCCTTGAAATTTTTGTTGAGGTCTAGCTTGGTTCTACACATAATGGGCTTCTCTTCTTGTTGTCCATCACCAGGTGCTGAACAGTGGCCATTCTGATGGTTATCACCACAAAAATCATATCTGAAAATTTGTTGAACTTGATGAGCTTGATGTGTTTTCTGTGGTCCACCTTGGTGATATTGCTAAGGAAGTTGGCCTATCTGCTTTGTTAAGGCCTCAGTTTGTTGCATCAAGAGTTTGCTCTGAGCTAGAATTGTAATCTGAGTGTCCAGCTCCATTATACCCTTTCTTTGTGTCACTGGCTGCTATGGAGTCAATGATTACTATGGCTTCCTCTAGACTCTTGGACATCATAGTGCCTCCAGCTGAGGCATCAAGGATCATCTTGGTTTGAGGCTTCAAACCACTATAGAAGATATGCAATTGTGCAACATCATCAAAGTTATGGTTCGGGCACCTGCGCAACAAAGTTTTGAATCTTTCCCACATCTCACAGAGAGGTTCGTCAGATCCTTGAGAAAACATCGCAATGACAGATTTTGCGCTAATAAATCTTGAAGGAGGAAAGAACCTCGCTATTAATTTCTCCTCCACCTCTTCCCAAGTGTTGAGGCTTTTATTTAGATGTGATTGGAGCCATGTTTTTGCCTTACCTGTTAAAGAAAATGGAAAAGCTCTGAGGTAGACAACTTCAGCATCTTCATCAGAAGCTCCCATAGTACTGCATAGTTCCATGAAGGTAGACAAATGTGTGTATGGATCCTCATGATCCATTACAGCAAAAGGATGTAAGCTAATTAAGCTAAGCAATGTTGGCTTTAATTCCACGACTTTATTGTTGATAGGAGGAATGACTATGCTATTGTAATGTTTTGATCCTTGTTGACAAGCATAGTCACCCAGAGTCATCCTTGGTGGTCTATTTCCTTTTCCTCTTTCAGCCATGTTATTTTCAACCAGTGGTTTATCAATTGAAAGATAATCAGAAGAAGAAGACTTACCTGGTGTTATAGTGGTTGCTTGTTTCTTTTTCTTTTATTCTTCTTTTCAGTCTTGGTAATTTCTGGATCAAATGGTGATATATCTGCAAGAAATTTACCTCGCATAAAGGCAAAAAGAACACACTACAACAACCCATAAGCACCAAGGGAGGAAAACACGTGGAGTCGCCACCAACATTTATTCGAGGGAAATATTAGAAAAACCCAAAAAACGGGTCTACGAACTTTAAGTATGAAAGGTTCAGGAGTTGTTTTTACACACGTGGAAGGTATTAGCACCCCACACGTCCGTCACACAAAATGGCAGCCTTTAATCAATTGTGCAAAATCATGACTTTAATTTGTTTTATTTTCCCTTTTTCTATTTTTTTAATCTTTTGTGGTCGACAAAAGCAGGGCTTTTGCTCCTATGTATCCTCAATTGTGATGAGGAACTCAGACCTACGTAGTTCTTTGAGAAAAGCATGAAAATTATGTGAGGTGTTGATTTTAGACTTTTAAATGGTTCATTTTAACCGATAAGAGTAAAAGGACCGTTTAAGGCGTTGGACCTTGAAACGGTTTCAAATGACCTTTTTATGGGCAAAGCTTGATTTGTGAGTTAATTTTGGACTTAGTTTAACTTGGTTATTTCTCAACTTATTTAATAAGACTTTCAAAGTAAATGTCTGGTTGAAAACTTGCCTTTTTTTATGATTAATCGAGGTTACAACATAAACGATCGGTTGAATTTTATTTTAAAGGCGATTAAATGAGATTACAACGTAAACGATCGGTTGAAATTCATTTTTACATTGATTAAGTGAGATTACGACTTAAATGATCAGTCAAAACTCGCTTAAAACAAAGAAAAAGAATACCGAAAGTAGACAAGATGAAGATGAAAACATACAAAGCAAGAATGGACCCCTAAGGGTGCATAGAATGAATTCAAAGCTTCAAAACTAAAAACTAACTGGTTAAAGATCGATTAACGATGAAGAACGGCAAAGAACATTCACAAAATTGATCACGGAAACGTCACGAAAGCTTCTCAACTTCGATTTTCTACTTCTTTCTTCTTCTCCTCACTAATTTTAAGTGAAATATGAATACCCAGGGTGTTGAACCCCTTCCCCTCAGCCTCCTCAGCCATTTTATAGTCAAAATAGGGGAGGAGGTTACCACCCAGCTCACCTCCAACCAAAAGCAACCTTGCTCGCCCAGGTGAGCTCAGCTCGCTTGCTTCCTCCAGAAGATTCTTGATGGGCCCAGGGCTAAGGAACACCCCCTAAATTGATCAGTTCACCCCCATTTTGAGTTTTTTTTGGCTTATTTCCTTCCAAACATCGCGAAACATGATGGATCGCGAGGCAATTAGCTTTAAGCAACTCAACGTGACTGAAAAAAATCCGCATGTCGACAAACAATTGTCTCCGAATGAAATTAGGGTATGGCAGTTGCCCCTCTTTACTTATCTTTTATTGGATATAAAAGGGAAGTAAATATAAGACACTAATTTAGTTTGATCTGAATTTCCTCCCGACCGATGATTTTCCAATCAGAGAAACCTGTCAAAAGAAAGAGCATGAAAGACATCAGGTTTATCAGCAAAAGCCTTGGTGCCTTGAAAGCAACAAAAAATGAATAATCGTGATGGTCTCTGCATTCCATCAGACTCGCTTGTTTCAGGATGGTAGGGGAGACTTCAGTAGCTTTGGTCAACAGACATTAAGTCTCTCGATAAGGGAAGCAGACAACTATGTTTTTCTCTACATGCCATCAGACTTGATAGTCTCCGGATAGAAAAGGAGACTGCAACAATCTCAACAAATAATTAGAAATGGATGACCATTATCATCCCTGCATACCATCAGACTTGCTTGTCTCTGGATGATAAGGGGGGACTATAACAGTCTCGGTCGAAAGACATTGAGTCTTCGACCAAAGGGGGTAGACGACCATATTCGTCTCTACGCGTTATCGGACTTGGTTGTTTTTGGATAGCGAAAATGGAGACTAAAGTAGTCTCAATCGATAGATGTTGAGTCTTCGACGAAAGGGTGCAGATGACCATATCGGTCTCTACGTGCTATCGATCTTAGTTTTCTCAGGATAGTGAAAATGCATACTAAAGTAGTCTCAGTCGATAGACGTTGAGTCTTCGACAAAAGGGTGCAGATGACCATATCGGTCTCTGCGCGTCATCGAACTTGATTGTCTCGGGAAGACGAAAAAACGAGGCTAAAGTAGTCTCGGTCGGAAGACACTGAGTCTTCACAAAGGGTGCAGACGACCATATCGGTCTCTGCGTGTCAATGGGCTCGCTTGCCTCTGGTTGAAGAAAAGGAGAGACTAAAGTAGTCTCAGTCGGAAGACACTGAGTCTTGAAAAAGGGTGCAGATGACCATATCGGTCTCTACGTGTCAACGAGCTCGCTTGCCTCTAGTTGATGAAAAGGAGAGACTAAGGTAGTCTCGGTCGAAAGACATTGAGTCTTCAACAAAGGGTGCAGATGACCGTATTAGTCTCAATGTGTCAACGGGCTCGCTTGCCTCTGGTTGACGAAAAAGAGAGACTAAAGTAGTCTCAGTCGAAAGACATTGAGTCTTCGACAAAGAGTGCAGATGACCATATCGGTCTCTACGTGTCAACGGGCTCGCTTGCCTCTGGTTGACGAATAGGAGAGACTAAAGTAGTCTCAGTCGAAAGACATTGAGTCTTCAACAAATGGTGCAGATGACCATGTCGATCTCTGCATGTCAACGGGCTTGCTTGCCTCTAGTTGACGGAAAGGAGAGACTTTAATAGTCTCGGTCAATAGACATTGAGTCTTCGATAAAAGGTATAGACAACTATGTCGGTCTTTGCGTGTCAACGGGCTCGCTTGCCTCTGGTTGACGAAGGGGAGACTTTAATAGTCTCAGTCAATAGACATTGACTCTTCGACAAAGGGTGCAGACGACCATGTCGGTCTCTACATGTCAACGGGCTTGCTTGCCTCTGGTTGACGACGGGGAGACTTTAATAGTCTCGATCGATAGACATTGATTCTTCGACAAAGGGTGCAGACGACCATGTCGGTCTCTGCATGTCAATAGGCTCGCTTGCCTCTGGTTGATGACATGGGGGAGACTTAAATAGCCTCGGTGTCCTTTCACTAAAAATGTGAACACCTTAGCAAAGAAACAAACCTCCAACCGATCAGAGCAACATATATTTTTGAAGAAAGACAATGTGTCTATTGGGAAAGGAAAACATGCTGATAAAATTTTCTCATAACCACCAATAAGATTTAGGATATTAGCATTTCATTTCTAAATGATCATTTAGAAGAAACACAAGGTCCAACTAAAAATAGAGGAAAACCACTCAAAGTGTATCCCAAGAAGGTGATGGCTTTACGCATCCCCAGTCATGATTGTTTTTCTTTTCTTTCTTGCTGGTGACCATTCTGCATATTTTGCTATTGCTTTCTTCCGATCTTTGACCGGGAATTTTCCTTTTCTTTTGCTTTTCTCCAATCTTTGATTGGGAATTTTCTCTTTTCTTTTGCTTTTCTTCCAATCTTTGATTGGGAATTTTCTCTTTTTCCTTTGCTTTCCTCCGATCTTTGATCGGGGATTTTCTCTTTTTCTTTTGCTTTCTGAAGCACATTCATAACTTAAGAGTAAATGAAACTTCTTTTTTGGGAGCGCCTCCTGTTCTTTCTTCTGAGGGTAAGGGTAAAAACTCTTATCCTGGGTCAAGGTTTATGGCCAAAGGGTTGAGGTTTTGGCTTAAAAGGCTTGCGGAAGGCAAGACATGGCGTATGTCAGGGTATTTGCTTGGCAAGAAGTTCAGAGATAAGGGAATGCCCCATGTTATTTCCATGACATGCATATAGCAATGATGATTTAGAAACTTATGCAAAACTCACCATGCATGCACCCATGTGGACACTCAAGCATCAAGTTTTGTGGCCATGTAACACTAAGGCTTAAGGTTCATTTTCCCTATTTAAATCAACCCCATGTTTCCAAAAGATGATTTTTTTTTTTATCAATTTATGCATACATCTGAATCTATTCAGGCATTCGGGGAACTTTCACGGCATTCACCCTTCAGGCATAGACCCATTTTTTTTAAATCTAGTTGTGTTTTGACCGGTGAATTTTTCCAAAGAAAAACTGGTAGTTATTTCTTTTCAAAAGTGTGTTGGTCTTTTAGTTATCCTTTTTTCTCTTTAATTGATCAATTATTATTATTTTATTATTTTTGTTTTTTTTTCTTTCTTTCAATCAATTTCTTTTAAGCCAAGAAAAGATTAAAATAGCTTGCAATCCGGGCACAGTTGGTAACCGAGGTTACAATTTGTCATAAAAAGGGTGTTTCAGACAAACCATCGCAAAGTTCATACGACAATATGCTAGATGCGGTAAAATTACTTATAACGAGTAACAGATAACTGAAAGCGACACAACATGTTCAGTTCAATCTTAACAGACATAATAACTGGAAGCAGATAATGTCAAATCAAAATGGAAATAACAAAATAAGCCGAAAGCAATAATGTCAAATCACAATGGAAATAACAAAATATCCAAAAGAAATAATGTCGAAAGAAGACAAATCACAAGTTTGGTGATCCGGCCGTACAGCCCCGTTTCCTTACAGGAGGAAGTCTATCAGGTCGCCATGTCCTCATCTTCCTGGGCTTCTTCTCCACCTTCAGAGGTCCCCGCGGGTCCTGCCTGTGTCTCAAAATCGGGCCAATCTCCAGGCCATGCTACTGCAGCCTCAAACTGCTCTGGAGTAGGCCATGCGTAAGGGCTGGAATCTTGGCCCTGCTGGCAGAGAGTGTACTGATAGAAACTCTCGTTCAGCCGCACTTGACCCCTATGGTTGGCTGCCTACTGGCTAGCCACATGTCGCACATAGCATTCCAACCTCTACAGGTGAGCAGAGGTGGACTCTAGAGGTGGCGGCAGTGCATTTGCTGCCTACTGCTGGCCGTCCCCGGGCTGTTATGGTGCCTCGCCCTACGCCTGCTGGGGGGTGCAGTACTTCTCAATGAAGGCTCTGGTAATACGTGGCCGGATGACCTTGCTGGGGGTGACAGGCACTCTGTAGAACTGGCAGAGCCCCATGATCAGAGCGGGAAACCCCAGGGTCCTGTTGGACTTCTCCAAGTCCACAAGGTGTCTCATAGGCGCCATACCTGCAAATTGATAAATGGCGTCAGAAATCAACTGAACCACATGCACACTCACATGTGTCAAAATGGCATAAACCAACTGATACTTTAGCTGGGGAGGTCAGAGTTGTGGTCACTGGGCAGATTGTTGTTGAGTAGCAATGTCATCCATATTTATGTAAGGGTGGTCATGCTGGTGCGCATGATCCACATCCATCTCCCTACAGCGGTCCAGGTGAAATCTTACCTCGGTATGCATAACAGCTGGGCAATGGCCTCCTTATCAAAGCCAGAGATCTGACTCCTCCTTTGGCTAAACTCGCACTGCTGACCCTCTACCAAGATTAACGGGTGGCCCAAGAATTAACTATGGGCGTCTGCATCGAAAGGAATCCACTGACCCCTTACCCAGGAGCGCATATCTTAGACTCCCTCCTTTGTAGGCCAGACATTGGCATAAAATTCCATGACTATCTCCGGAACAAATTTAGCCATAGGTGTCACAAGTGGTGCCCAGTGCCTGCGGGCTATCTCCTCCTAAAAGATAGGGAACTCATCATCCCTCTGCTGGACCCACCTTTCTCTGAGGAATGACCACCCCTTGATGGTCTCAAAGCACTGTTGATGTTCGGAACACCGGAATCAGTGTCGATTGAAGTTCATGTCAGCCTGCGGGGCAGCACTGGAGCCTTCTCCGGTGGTGTCCTTCCTGGACCTTTTTGCGGGAAGCTTTTTCGGGGCCATCTCATGTGAAAACACATTTGCAATGTTAGTTTACAAGGAAATGCCATTTTAAAGCAAAATCAAGCAAAAATAGCATACAACTCCTTCCAAAAAAACACAAATATCAATGTAAATTTAGAGCAAACTCATACACCAATGCACGTGTTTTTCTGGGACATACATTTATGAACATACATGCGTGCAAGATATTTTGCTACCTATCTTCACATATAAGCGTTTCCAAAGCATTTTCGCTACAAAAAATTACATACATGCATATCCAAGGTATTTTTGCTTCCAAAAATTACATATATGCATATCCAAGGTATTTTTGCTACCAAAACATTACATTTTATGCATATTCAGGGTATTTTTGCTACCAAAAATTACATACATGCATATCCAAGGTATTTGCTACCAAAAATTACATACACACATATTCAAGTATTTTTGCTACCTAAATTATATTTTATGCATATTGATGTGTCATCATTTTCTTCTATTTCTTAAACCCTTTTTGCACCATTTTAATTACTGATTAGTCTTAATTGTCAAATTAATTAGGCAGTTTTATTATTTGGGCTCATTCAGCTAATTTGATGTTTTTAATCTAATTTCAGGAATTAATGAAACATTGGGCTTAATCTGGATTTTAGTTATGGGCTTGAAGAGGGCAAATAAAGCAACGCTTACCTTAGTTAATTTCTAATTAGGAGATTGCAATTTTATTTTATGTTGTTCAGTGTTTATTTTGTTTTGGGGAAAAATAATGTAATAGGACCTAGTGAATTTGAGTGACTCTTTTAAATAGCAGCCTTGGGATTCGTGCAAGGCTATTCTGTTAGACTATTATTCAGAGCATAGGGTTTAGGGTTTTACGTTTTCTGTTCTAATGCTACTGTTCACGTAATGCAATTTTTATTTCTCTACTTCTTATTGCAATTTCGTTTCTTGTTCCTTCTTCTGCTTTCATTTACTTTTCTGCTTCATTTACGTTTGTTCTTCATTTATGTTTCTGCTTTTAGTTTGATTTATGTTTTCTGCTTTTATTGAATCTATGGAAGGCTAAGTTTTCTGGTGTTGTTTCCTTCTGAGGACAAAGCTCAACTCTCTTCGAGGTTCTGTTTATAATGTGGCTTCCTGGCAGTTTTTCCCTTCACCAATTAACTCACATTCGTTAATATTAATCTGTGCATGCTTCGTGTTCGATTAATTTCCTCTAAGCCTAACTTGCGTTCAAGCTTAATGGACGAAGGGTTAATTGGTGTATGTGTTGCCGAATAACATATTGACAGTCCTAAGTTGGTTTTCGCTTAGTAAATTAAAATAGGGTTGGATTAAGTGGTTAACTGTTAGGGACGAATTCTCTATAACCTAGGACAAGAGAGTGACTTCTGAATCAGAGGAAACAACCCGTTTTTAATACTATTAATTTCGTATTCTAGTTCGCTTGTTCTTTATTTCACAAAACAAACAACCCCCCCTAATCATTACTATTACTGCAAGTATATTAGGAACATTTGGTTTATCATTGCTCTTTGGGAAACGACCTAGGATCACTTCCTAGTTACTGCATTTTCATGTTTATTTGATTCCGGTACGGCCTCGATCACATATTCAACTATTTTTGCTACCTAAATTAACACATAAATGAACAAGGCATTTTTTCTACCTAAATTAACAAGGTAAATTATCAAGGTATTTTTGCTACCTAAATTAACACATTTGGGTGGCATTTTTTCATTTCATTCACATTTTATTCATACATACATGCACACTTGAGAGCCAATTTCATGCTATACACATATTTAAAGCAATTTCACATCACACATTCATGGGAAAGGTAGAAAATTTACTACTCATTCACACTTTGCAAAGCCATTTCATGTCATATGTTCATATTTGAGATGCAGTTTCGTGCTACACTCAACATAGATACACATCTTGCAAAACCTTGGCTACCTATTCAACATACGTATACTTCATTTGGAAGGTATTGCCTCTTGCTACCTATTCTACATCTACATGTACATGATGAACAACATTTTCAAACATCTTGGTGTAAAGAAAACATTATGGTGCAGCCCAATAAAGCGCTGGCCAAAAGGGGAGTCCTCACCAACATGCTCTCATTTTTCATGCCTTCTTGCATTCAAAATCAAAGCTTGGGGTTCCTAGGCCTAAGTCCTATTTTTGGCACCTACTCTAGCCTTTACAAATTGTTCCTAGACTCAACAATGGCGGCCACCTATGCCCAAGTTAGCCCCCCAAACAAAACTCACAGAATTATGCTCAAATGCCATTGAGGCATTTCACCGAACACTTGGTGGGCGCACCTTTAGGCATGAAAAAGTGGGGCATGGGGGTAATGCGACATGCCCATTTGCTTCAGGATGCACCATAGGCCTAAGGCCATTGCCTACAATCCTTCAATCCCACGAAACAAGCACAAATTCATGGATGAATTGGTTCTCAGATTCAAGCAAATACATACAATTTGGAGCACCAAAATACATCAATGGAAAGCTAGAGAACCACAGAATGATGTACTTAATTGTTGGGAGTGAACAATAATGCCAAATGGAACCAAAAATGCAAAAAATGGTGATCTAGGGCTGGAAAATCGCAAATCCCATGAGCCTTCATTCTTGGCACTTTGAATATGAGGGGGGAGATGTTTGGGTGAAAAAAACTTCACCCTTCCCCCATTTATGACCATTTTCGTGCAGCGGGTGCTCGCCCAGGCGAGCTCAGCTCGCCTTGGTGAGCTAGCTTTGCATTAATTAATTAATTAATTTTTTTTTGCAAAATTTGACTACTTTCCCGGTTTGCGCTTGTTTATTTCAATTCCTAATATTATGAGGAAACTAGGCGTATTCAACTATGACTTAAGAATCATAGGTGAATAAATAACGAGCAGAAATTTAAAAGGTACTAGGCTGCCTCCTAGTAGCACTTCTTTAACGTCTTAAGCCGGACGCGGGATGATGATCTGTAGAACACGAGCTTGGCACCTACTAGTTCCTGCTCCTAAGTCTTTGAAAACAGGAAATGGCTCCACGCAGTAAAATATGACTATGGTAACACTTACCTTGGTTTACCTTTGTCTTGAATTCAGCGCGGTATTGACCATCACTCGAAACAAATCTTCTCCTGTCCTTCGACTCACAGGATGATAAATATTTATTATGTTCAATTTTACTTAAACGCTTATGACACCCCTATAGTTTAAGAGCATGTGTTTTAAAGCAATAACAGACACAACATAAGGGTTTAAATGCAAACCATCAATCCAATGTTCATTAAATGTTGCGATCAAAGCTTACAAAGGACTGGAAAAATTTAGGGAGCCTTAGAGTACATTCATGTATTGACTCTCCTAGCTGCCCCAAGTGCTAAGCATAATATCGTTTGATGATATCGGCATTCACAGGTGAAGGCAACTCTTCATTGTCCATGCTGGCAAGCACCAGTGCTCCTCCCGAGAACGCCTTTTTCATGAGGAAAGGCCCTTCATAGTTTGGATCCCACTTCCCCCTATCGTCTTTTCGGACTTGGGATACTTTCTTCAAAACAAGGTCCCCTCCGTTGAATTTGTGCGGGTGCATCTTTTTGTCGAAAGCGTTCTTTACCCGTCTCTGATACAGACGCCCGTGGCTCATAGCTGCCAATATCTTGCCTTCTATGAGATTGAACTGATCGAAGCGTGCTTGGGCCCACTCCGACTCTTTCAACCCGGACTCTGCCAGAATCCCTAAAGTGGGGAAATCTAGTTCGAACGGCAGTACGACTTCCATGCTGTCATACCCTAATTTCGTCCGGGGACCTTTGCTTGATGACATGCGACTTTTGTTGGGTCCTTGTAAGGTGCTTGGCACCCATCATTTGGCAATTTGTGAAATTCTGGGACGTGCCAGAAAACAAAAGAAAATATTGATGCACAATCCGTAAGGTTCCGTGACACACCAGAAATCAAATGGAAGCATCGTTGCACAATTAGTGAGGTTCCGTAACATTCCGTAAGTCAAAAAGGGGATGATTATGTAATCCGCAAGGTTCCGTAACATTACGGAAAGAAAACAAGTATCGTTACGAAATTCGTAAGTTTCCGTAACTTTACGAAAAAAGAATCACCAAAAAAAAAAGGCAGGGGGGTATACTTAGTAAAAATGGGGGTGCAAATAGCAACTAGGCCCACTTGGGCCCTCCAGAAGATTCCTCCAAAAGGCTGTTGCTTCTGGAGGAAGCAATCCTGCTCGCCTGGGCGAACTGAGCTCGCCTGGGCGAGCTGGGCGGCAAGCATCTCCCCTATTTCGGGGAGGAAGTGAAGTGAAAAAGGGTTCAGCCCCTTAGGCACTTCTCTCTCTTTCGAATTTGCTTGGAAAAATTGTTTCCGTGAAGAAAATCTAAGCCGAGGCGCTTCCGAAACGTTTCCGTAAGGAATTTCGCGAAGGTTTTGACCGTTCTTCGACGTTCTTCATTCGTTCTTCATCGTTCTTCGATCTTCAACGGGTAAGTACCTCGAACCAAGCTTTTCGATTCATTTTATGTACCCGTGGTGGTCCACATTGTGTTTCGTGTATTTTTATTCTCGTTTCATTTACTTTTTATACCCCCTTTTGACGTGCTTAAGCCATTTTATTTAATTCATTTCTCGCTTAACCTAAAAACAAAATAAATTTCCACCGATCGTTTGAATTGTATTATCCGTTAACTTCAGTTAAAATGAATTCCGACCGTTCGGTTGTGCCGTAACCACATTGGAAACCAAAAAAAAAAGAGGTAAAATAATAATATAATAATAAAAACGTCTTTTAGTAAAATAAAGCGGAAAATCAATCGGACGTTTTCTCTTTGGGATTTCTCATTCTTAATCGAATTGACTAATAACTAAAGTGAGACTAAGGCTAAAATCAACTCGCCTAGTCAAGCTCGTCCATAAAAAATAGTTTTTTTTAAGTTTGTCATTTCAATTTCTTGCTAAGTAAAATGGATCATTTTCAAGGTCCAACGCCTTAAAATGATCACCTCTTAAGGAAAAAAGAAATCACTTGATAAGAAAGAACTACGTAGGTCTGATTTTCTCATCCCAATTGAGGAATACGTAGGAGCAAAGGGAAACACCCTTGTCGACCATAAAAAGAGTAAAAATATAAAAAGGGTATAAAGGATATAAGGACATAAAAGGGAACGTAAAAATCAAAGTCATGTTTGCACATTCGATTAAAGGTTGCCGTCCCTTGTGACGGACGTGTGAGGTGCTCATACCTTCCCCGCGCGTAAATACAACTCCCGAAACTTTCACTTAAAAGTTCGTAGATCACGTCTTTTCCGGTTTTTCCGACGTTTTCCTCAAATAAACGTTGGTGGCGACTCCACGCGTATTCCTTTCGTGGAACATGCATCCCGCGAGTCACGCGTCGCCCTCCCGCCGAAGGGCAGGTTGCGACAGTTGGCGACTCCACTGGGGACGGTTTTTAGAGAGTTAGGCCATTTAATCTTGTGCAATGTTTTACCGTGACTTACCCCTTTGTGGGTTTCCCTTCATTATGTTCTTGTGTATATAAACTCTTTGTTGCTTTTAGTGCGTTTTAAAATGTATGCATGAAGTAAATATTTATCCATTTGATGCACACAAACACCAACACTATTTACACACACTGTGAGTGAAAAAGGGCCCTATACCCGGGTTCATGGGAACATAAGGAGTGGAGGTGAATCTGTGATCATGCTAGGTCTCCGACTTGCTTGATTACAGTGAACCCTCATCTAGAGCTTTTCTCTTTGAAAACTTATTGTTGCTAGTAGTCCCTACTGCTGCAATATGTTCTTCGAAGAGGATGATACCTCTAGAAACCATCAAGAGAAATATGACTATCTTGGGGGGTTATCACTAAATGCCTAGTTAGCTCTCTCCCTTATAGGTCCCTTAAATAGGGGCACGGAGCAAACACGCTGCGTGCCATTTTTTCACACTGCCATGCATAAATAGTCATATACCCTTTTGCTTATGTTCAGTGAATATTGTCATACTATGTACATTCCCGTATTGCGTCTTTTGCATATGCATCGCATACGGGTTCTGTCTTGATCCCCTCTATAGACAAATCAACCGAGGGTCCGGGTCACCGTCTCAAATACATACGTTGGGGCACTTTGCTACCCCTAGACGTTGTGTCTAAGAAGGAGACAGTTCCCCGGGCTCCCGCATTCCTAAGATACATCTGTGTCATATGCATTCCTTCATGCATTCATCCATTCCACCCATGAGATGTCGGAGTTTTGATTTGCACCAGCTTTTTGTCTCACTTTAGTAAGCATGGGGACAAATCAAACCAGCAAGAGGTTTTACCAAGTCAAGGTTAAAAGCTTAGATACCACCAGCATCAAGGAATTAGGGCGGTTGATGGAACCCCTCCAAATGCAAGCCTTCCGCAAGATTTACGGAAAGATCTTAGAGTTGACCATAGCAGAGATATCCATAGAAGCCATTGCATCACTCACCCAATACTACGACCAGCCTTTGAGATGCTTCACGTTCGGAGACTTCCAATTGGTACCAACCATTGAAGAATTTGAGGAAATTCTAGGATGTCCTCTTGGGGGAAGAAAACCATACCTTTCCTCCGGGTGTCTTCCCTCTTTGAGCAGAATTGCAACTGTGGTCAAGGATTCAGCAAGAGGTTTGGACCGCATAAAACAGACTCGGAACGGCATAGCGGGCCTACCACGGAAGTACCTAGAAGACAAGGCGAGGGGTATGGCCAATCAAGGAGATTGGGTCCCGTTTATGGATGTGTTAGCTTTGCTAATTTTTGGGGTTGTCCTCTTTCCAAACGTAGATGGTTTGGTCGACCTAGCAGCAATCGACGCTTTCCTTGCATACCACCATAGCAAGGAAAGTCCGGTGGTAGCTGTCTTGGCAGATTTATTTGACACATTTAATCGAAGGTGCGAAAAAAGTAGCGCACGGATCATCTGTTGCTTGCCCACCCTCTGTGTTTGGTTGGTTTCACACCTGTTCCAGCAAGACACGAGGCATCCATGTCCGCTCCAGAGCCATCGCTCGTGTACTGAAAATAGAAGAATAGATTGGGACCAGCTTTTGGCTGGGATGGGAGGTAGAACAATCAATTGGTTCCCCCGATGGAAGGAAGGAAAGGAGGGAGTCCTTTTCTCATGTGGAGGGTACCCAAACATTCCGCTGATAGGAACGAGGGGTTGTATTAACTACAATCCCGCGCTCGCTATAAGACAACTAGGGTACCCCATGAGGGGAGCACCGACGGAAGAAAGCATGTCTCCTTTCCTTGTGAGGGATTTCGGCGCACGAAATTTCAAGGCTATACAAGCAATCCATAAGGCATGGGAAACCCCGTTAAGGAAAGATCAAGAACTTAGGGGCATTCGTAATGGCATCATTGGTGGGTACCATGAATGGCTGAAAGTTCATATACGAGGTTTAGATTGGCTCGCCAAGTTAAAAGTCGTCAGCGAAGAGAGTTTTGAAGCACCGAAAGAGGACGAAGAAGTCCAAGCTCTCAAAAGCGAGTTAGGAAAGGCGAAACTTGCCAAAGAGAAGTTCAAGTTGGCCGCTACACACATCCGGAAGGAGTGTGCCGGATTACGGGAAGAGAATGCAACTACCGCACGAGCCCTTGAACAAGAGACCAAGAGGGCTCGCAAGAAAGAGTATGGCCGGAACAAATTTCGCGGAGCTCTGTGGGGTAGCAACAATGAACTCAAGCTGCGAAGGGAAGAGAGGGACCAATCGCGAGCACATAGCATGGTTTTGAAAGAGGAGTTAGTTGCCTGTTCAAGGTCCAAAAGAAGCTTGTCTCAGCGTTTATGCGAGACGGAGACCAACATGCTAGCTATCATCGCCAAGTACCAAGAAGAGTTAGGTCTAGCCACGGCCCACGAGCATAGGATCGCGGACGAGTATGCCCAAGTATACGCGGAAAAAGAGGCTAGAGGAAGGGTGGTCGACTCTTTACACCAAGAGGCAACCATGTGGATGGATCGGTTTGCTCTTACCTTGAACGGGAGTCAAGAACTTCCCCGATTGTTAGCCAAGGCCAAGGCGATGGCAGACACCTACTCTGCCCCGAAGAAATTCATGGTCTTCTCGGCTATTGTCAGCATATGATAGACTTAATGGCCCACATAATTAGAAATCGCTAGGAAACTTGTATGGTCTCTCAGACCTTGACTAGATACCACTTTTTGAAATAAAATGAGTTGGTCCCATGTTTCTACTCCAAAAAGCTTGTGCGAATCAAATCACTCCTACATTTTATCTCTAGCATGCATTCTTTCTTTCTTTACCCACTCCTCACGTTTGGTTTTTTGGGGAAAAACACCATAACTAAACGCGCCACAAGGCATCCCTATCGCACCAGATCCAAATCTAGAACGATGGGTGATCAAGGGGAGACACAGGAACAGATGAAAGCCGACATGTCGGCTCTGAAAGAACAGATGGCCTCCATGATGGAGGCCATGTTAGGAATGAGGCAGCTCATGGAGAAAAACGTGGCCACCGCTGCCGCTGTCAGTTCGGCTGCCGAAGCAGACCCAACTCTCTTGGCAACTGCGCACCATCCTCCCTCAAATATAGTAGGACGGGGAAGGGACACACTGGGGCACGATGGCAACCCTCACCTGGGATACAACCGAGTGGCTTACCCTTATGGATTGCCGCCCAACTACTCACCACCCGTCTTGCAAGACGATGCGGGCCATATTGCTTCTCCCGTCCTTGAAATAGAGCCTCCTCAACAGCCCGTCGAGGTCCACAAAGACCCTCAAGACTATGCTCGAAGGGATGTCGAGTTCTATCCCCCGATCCCCGAAGGGCCGGCACCCAGCACGTTGCCTCAACCCAACATCGTGACACAACCAATAGTTTTGTCCACGGAAGGACCGCCCCCGGCAACTGAAGAAAGGAGGAAGCTCGATCTCCTCGAGGAAAGATTGAGAGCCGTGGAAGGATTTGGGGGCTATCCGTTCGCAGACATGACGGATCTTTGCTTGGTACCCGATGTTGTTATTCCCCCGAAGTTCAAAGTGCCGGACTTTGACAAGTATAAAGGGACGACTTGTCCCAAAAACCATCTCAAGATGTACTGTCGCAAGATGGGCGCACACTCTAAGGATGAGAAGCTATTAATACACTTTTTTCAAGATAGCTTGGCCGGAGCCGCGGTAGTTTGGTACACTAATTTGGAAGCCTCCCGTATCCGTACTTGGAAGGATCTGATTACTGCCTTCCTAAGGCAATATTAGTACAATTCCGATATGGCTCCCGATCGCACTCAGCTGCAGAATATGTTCAAGAAAGAGGGCGAAACCTTTAAAGAATACGCACAGCGGTGGAGAGACCTGGCGGCACAAGTAGCTCCTCCCATGGTTGAGAGAGAGATGATCACCATGATGGTAGACACTCTGCCGGTGTTCTACTATGAGAAGCTAGTAGGTTACATGTCGTCCAGCTTCGCGGACCTAGTGTTCGCCGGGGAAAGAATCGAGGTAGGGTTGAAAAGAGGAAAGTTCGATTACGTTTCCTCCACAAGTGCGAATGCCAAAAGAATCGGGACAACAGGGGCAAAAAGGAAGGAAGGAGATGCCCATGCCGTCTCTTCAACGCCCGCATGGGTCAAGCCCCCACAGACACCTCATGGTACCCATCAGTACACGCAACATCACCCGAGCTTCTCGGCTCATACCGGGAACGCCTCTAGTTCAGCACCCGTGCAGCCTAAGGCACCCACCCAGAGGGAAGCTCCCCAAGTTCCAACTCCAAACACGACTCGCCCGGCCGGTAATTCCAACGCAACAAGGAACTTCCCTCCGAGGCTATTTCAAGAATTCACCCCACTCCCAATGACGTACGAAGACCTCTTGTCGTCCCTCATCGCCAACCATTTGGCCGTGGTAACTCCCGGAAAGGTCCTCCAACCCCCTTTCCCAAAGTGGTATGACCCTAACGCAACTTGCAAGTACCATGGGGGTGTCCCGGGGCATTCCATTGAAAAATGCTTGGCCCTTAAATACAAGGTCCAACATTTGATGGATGCTGGATGGCTGGCCTTCCAAGAGGATCGGCCCAATGTGAGAACCAACCCGCTCGCCAATCATGGAGGGGGAGCAGTTAACGTCGTTGAGTCCGATAGGCCGCGCAAGTCTAAACCTTTAAGGGATGTGGCAACCCCTAGGAGGTTTATCTTTGAGGCCCTACAAAAGGGAGGTGTGATTCCCCGTAGTGGGTGTAAGGAGGATTCCTGTTTGCTGCATTCCGGCGAGCTGCATGACATGGAAACGTGTTTAGGAGTAGAGGAATTGTTACAGCGCATGATAGATCAAGGTCGATTGGAAGTTGGTAGTGAAGGAAGAGAAGAGCAGCATATATGCATGCAGTCCACGGATGGGAGCAGTGTTGCGAAGCCCAAACCCTTGGTGATATACTTCACTAAGGGCACAGCTTCGCAAAAGCCCGGACACCCCTTAGCAGCTAAACTTGTTCCTTTCCCATACCAAAATAGCCACGCGGTCCCATGGAGATATGCACCTCCAAGAGGGAAGGAAGAAGAAGCCACCGACGTCAGCTCGTTGTCGGCTAAGATAACAAATATCACGGGACTGAGCGGTGTGACCCGTAGCGGTCGTGTGTTTGCACCCCCGGATCTACCAGTCCAACCCGCAAATGTCAAGGGGAAAGCAAAGGTGGCAGAGGAACAAGATGATGAAATACCCCTCGCTTCGAATAAAGATATTCTGGCAAAAGGTCTTCCGGAGAAAAAGGATGGTAAAAAGGAGGTATCACTAGAGGAAGCCAGCGAGTTCCTCCGTATAATTCAGCAGAGCAAATTCAAGGTTATCGAACAGCTCAACAAAACCCCGGCCAGGGTCTCGCTGTTGGAGTTACTCATGAGCTCCGAGCCTCATCGGGCTCTGCTAGTGAAGGTTTTGAACGAGGCCCACGTGGCCCAAGATATCTCGGTAGAAGGTTTCGGAGGGCTGGTCAATAATATCACTGCCAACAACTATCTCGCCTTCGCCGAAGAAGAAATCCCTGCCGAGGGGAGAGGGCATAATAAAGCTTTGCACGTATCAGTCAAGTGTATGGACCATATCGTAGCCAAAGTGCTCATCGATAATGGTTCTAGTTTAAACGTGATGCCTAAGAGCACGTTGGAGAAATTACCATTCAATGCTTCCCACTTAAAGCCGAGTTCAATGGTGGTTCGTGCCTTCGACGGCACCCGCCGAGAGGTTAGGGGAGAGATCGATCTCCCAGTACAGATAGGCCCTCACACCTGTCAAGTTACCTTCCAAATAATGGATATTAACCCCCCCTACAGCTGTCTGTTGGGGCGCCCGTGGATCCACTCAGTAGGAGTTGTTCCCTCAACACTCCACCAAAAGTTGAAATTCGTAGTGGAAGGGCATCTGGTCATCGTATCAGGCGAGGAAGACATCTTGGTGAGCTGCCCATCCTCTATGCCTTATGTGGAAGCCGCAGAGGAGTCATTAGAAATCGCTTTCCAGTCTTTTGAGGTGGTAAGCATTTCCTCCGTGGACTCCTTCTCTGGGCAAGCTTGCCTGTCTGATGCAGCAGTAATGATGGCCCGAGTTATGTTGGGGAACGGTTACGAACCTGGAATGGGTTTAGGCAAAGACAACGGCGGCATAACTAGCCTGATAAATACCAAAGGAAATCGTGGGAAATATGGTTTAGGCTATAAACCCACTCAGGCGGATATAAATAGAAGCATCGCGGGAAGAAAGAGCGGTGGTCAAAGCTCGCGGTTGAGACAAGAAAGTGAAGGAAGCCCGCCCTGCCACATAAGTAGAAGCTTTATAAGCGCGGATCTGGGAGACGAAGGTCAAGTGGTCGCGATATACGAAGATGATGTTCCGAGTACGTTGGATTTGGTACGACCATGCCCTCCTGATTTCCAGCTGGGAAATTGGCGAGTGGAGGAACGCCCCGGCATTTACGCAACGAGCATAATGTAAACCTTTACGGTTTTAAAAGCTCTATAGTTAGGCCTAGGCTTTAGAGTTTTTCCTTTTGTTAAGGCTTTGTGTCTTTTGTTTTTGAATTTATAATACAAGGATCTTTCTTCATCTGTTCCTACGTCTCTACCCATTCTCATTCATTTGTATGTTTACTTCTTTATTTCTGAAACGGCAGATCCGATGACGAGTCCCCCGAAGGTACTAATACCTGGGACCCGCTTATCAACTTCAAGCAAGAAACGAATCAAACGGAAGATGAAGGGAACGAGGATGTGGGACTTCCCCCAGAATTAGAAAGGATGGTCGCCCATGAGGACCAAGAAATGGGGCCTCATCAAGAAGAAACAGAACTAGTAGACTTGGGAATTGGCAGTGGGAAAAGGGAAGTAAAGATAGGCACAGGTATTACCGCACCTATCCGTGAAGAATTAATAATCCTGCTAAAAGACTACCAAGACATCTTTGCTTGGTCATACCAAGATATGCCCGGTTTGAGTTCTGACATTGTACAGCAACGATTACCTCTAAATCCCGAGTGTTCCCCGGTAAAGCAGAAACTGAGAAGGATGAAGCCTGAAACATCCTTGAAGATAAAAGAAGAAGTGAAGAAGCAATTTGACGCTGGTTTTCTGGCCGTCGCTCGGTATCCGGAATGGGTTGCCAACATTGTACCGGTCCCTAAGAAAGATGGGAAAGTGCGAATGTGTGTGGATTATCGGGACCTGAATTGGGCCAGTCCCAAGGACAATTTTCCTTTGCCACACATCGATATCCTCGTGGATAACACGGCCAATTTTGCTTTATTTTCCTTCATGGACAGTTTCTCCGGTTACAATCAGATAAAGATGGCGCTAGAGGATATGGAAAAGACTACCTTCGTCACCCTGTGGGGAACATTTTGTTACAAGGTGATGTCCTTTGGACTCAAGAATGCCGGGGTAACTTATCAACGGGCCATGGTAGCTTTGTTCCATGATATGATGCATCAAGAGATCGAGGTCTACGTGGACGACATAATTGTCGACCTGCGGAAGTTGTTCGAAAGGCTTAAGAAATATCAATTAAGGTTGAACCCCGCCAAGTGTACCTTTGGGGTCAAATCAGGGAAATTGCTTGGTTTCATCGTGAGCCAGAAAGGAATAGAGGTAGACCTCGAAAAGGTGAAGGCCATCCTTGAGATGCCAGAACCCCGTACTGAGAGGCAAGTCCGGGGCTTCCTGGGACGCTTGAATTATATTGCCAGATTCATATCGCAGCTCACTGCCATTTGTGAGCCGTTGTTCAAACTCTTACGCAAAAACCAAATTGATCGCTGGAATAAGGATTGCCAAGAAGTTTTTGGAAGGATCAAGAAGTGCCTTATGAATCCTCCCGTGCTTATGCCACCAGTACCTGGAAGGCCTCTCATCTTGTACATGACAATCTTGGACGAGTCAATGGGGTGTATGCTGGGGCAACATGACGAATCCAGAAAGAAAGAGCGCGCTGTTTACTACTTAAGTAAGAAGTTCACGACCTGTGAAATGAATTACTCCTTGCTCGAAAGAACGTGTTGTGCTTTAGTATGGGCATCCCATCGCCTAAGGCAGTACATGCTGAGCCATACTACCTGGTTGATATCCAAGATGGACCCGGTTAAGTACATCTTTGAAAAGCCAGCTCTCACGGGACGAATCGCCCGGTGGCAAGTCCTACTATCCGAGTTTGACATAGTCTACGTCACCCAAAAGGCGATAAAAGGAAGCGCCTTAGCAGATTATTTGGCTCAACAGCCTCTTAACGACTATCAGCCCATGCATCCTGAATTCCCGGATGAGGACATCATGGCCTTGTTTGAGGAAAAATTGGACGAAGGTCGGGACAAATGGACCGTATGGTTTGACGGAGCGTCAAACATTCTAGGCCATGGCATTGGGGCAGTATTGGTCTCTCCGAACAATCAATGTGTACCTTTCACAGCCAGGCTAGGATTCGACTGCACCAACAACATGGCCGAATATGAAGCATGTGCCCTAGCCGTCCAGGCAGCAATTGACTCCAATGTCAAACTACTCAAGGTGTACGGCGACTCAGCGTTGGTAATCCATCAGCTGAGAGGGGAATGGGAAACTAGAGATCCCAAGCTGATACCCTACAAAGCCTATATCAAGGAATTGGCTAAGACCTTTGATGAGATCTCCTTCCATCATGTTCCCCGCGAGGAAAATCAAATGGCGGATGCGCTTGCTACTTTGGCGTCTATGTTCCAGCTAACGCCGCACGGGGATCTACCCTACATTGAATTTTGGTGTCGTGGCAAACCCGCGCATTGTTGCCAAGTAGAAGAGGAACGGGACGGAAAGCCTTGGTATTTCGACATCAAGCGATATGTCGTAATCAAAGAATACCCGCCAGAGATTGCCGACAATGATAAGAGGATATTAAGAAGGTTGGCAGCCGGTTTCTTCATGAGTGGAAGTATACTGTATAAGAGAAATCACGATATGACGCTCTTGCGGTGTGTGGATGCCAGGGAGGCAAATCACATGATCGAGGAAGTCCATGAGGGCTCGTTTGGAACGCACGCCAACGGGCATGCTATGGCCAGGAAGATCCTAAGAGCAGGTTATTACTGGCTTACCATGGAAAGTGATTGTTGTGTCCATGTGAGGAAATGCCACAAATGTCAAGCGTTCGCAGATAATGTCAATGCTCCACAACACCCTCTGAATGTCATGTCCGCCCCTTGGCCTTTCTCCATGTGGGGAATAGATGTCATCGGGGCCATTGAGCCCAAGGCCTCGAAAGGTCATCGCTTCATCCTCGTAGCGATAGATTATTTTACCAAGTGGGTCGAGGCGGCCTCCTATACCAATGTCACGAGGGGTGTGGTGGTCAGGTTCATTAAGAAAGAGATCATCTGCCGATATGGTTTGCCAAGGAAGATTATCACGGACAACGGCACCAACCTGAATAACAAGATGATGGGGGAAATGTGCGAGGAGTTTAAAATCCAGCATCACAATTCCATACCCTACCGGCCAAAGATGAATAGAGCCGTGGAAGCGGCCAATAAGAATATCAAAAAGATTATCAAAAAGATGACCGTGTCATACAGAGATTGGCACAAAATGCTCCCATTCGCGTTACATGGTTACCGAACTTCAGTGCGAACGTCAACTGGGGCAACGCCGTTCTCATTGGTATATGGGATGGAGGCTGTGTTACCGTTTGAGGTAGAAGTCCCGTCATTAAGGATCTTGGCAGAATCCGGATTAAAGGAATCAGAGTGGGCCCAAACGCGCTATGACCAGCTCAACCTCATTGAGGGTAAGCGCTTAACGGCCATGAGTCATGGGCGCTTGTACCAGCAAAGAATGAAGAGTGCATTCGACAAGAAGGTACGCTTGCGCAAGTTCCATGAGGGAGACCTTGTGCTAAAGAAAATGTCCCATGCTGTCAAGGACAATCGAGGAAAATGGGCCCCAAACTATGAAGGGCCTTTTGTTGTGAAGAGGGCTTTTTCTGGAGGAGCCCTGGTGCTTACCAACATGGATGGCGAAAAGCTACCTTCGCCTGTGAATTCTGATGTCGTCAAGCGATATTATGCTTAGAATCTGGGGCAATTAAGGATGTCACTGCATGTTCTTTATCTTTACGTGTTTTCTGGATTTCCCCCAAGGATTCCCCGTCTACTGTATCTCTCGTTACAATCTTTCAAAGAAATGAACGTGGATTCGAGGCTTTAGTCCTCACGTTGGTTTTGAACCTTGCATTAATTTGTGATCACCTGAGCCCTTCCGCTCAGTTCATGGGATGCCCCAAGCGCTTAATTAAAATTGAACCTAAACCCACTTTCGCTAAAATTTGCTGCATTTGAAAACATTCATGCATACGCATACGCATGCATATTGTTGTGGTAAAACAGGGGCAGGATCATCTTGAGCTACCTTCTGGGGTGGGGACAAAACATGAACAGCAGAAACCAGCCAAGGTAAGACAACGACGCGGTCAGGATTGGCCATACCTGGTTGTTTATTACTTGCAGGTACTTAGGAACGGATGCAACTGGGGATGGGGTCACGACCGACTGATCGTCGCCCCTTCTCTGCGCTAAACAAGCAGAGAACGTCGCTGCAAGGCAGCCCCATATCCTTTGTATTCGCAGTTTTCTTTTACTATTTGTTTGTTTTAAAAATAAGTAATCAACGCCTAATTCTAACTTAAGTAAGTTCAAGTTAGGCAAAACGCTAACCCGTAAGGAACGAGGGGACATGGTTAATGTTCCTCTCAAAAAAAAAAAAAAAGTGCAGGTTAGCTCGCCTGGGCGAGCAACCCCTGCACCAAAATATAAAAGTGACGAAAGGGGGGACGTTTTTGCATTCAAAAACTTCTTTTCCCCCCTTTCAAAAGCCATACCCACGGAATTTACGAGTTTGCAGCCCTAGGATCTCTACTTTTTGCATTCTTCGATTCCATTTTGCGCTTTTATTCATCACCAACAAGTAAGTATTCCATCCTTAAGCTTTCTAGCTTTTCATTGGTGTGTTTTGATCTCCTTTTTGTGTTCTAAATTGTGGGAATGTGCTCAAATATGTGGGGCAATTTTGGTTTGTTTTCTTGCTTGATTGGGTTGAATTGGGGGTTTGTATGAGATGGCCCTAGGCCTATAATGCATTTTGAAGTAATGGGGCATGCCACATTGTCCCCGTTTTCTTGCTATTAATGCCTAAACGCGCGCCCACCAAGTGTTCGGTGAAATGCCTCAATGGCATTAGCGTGTGATTTTCGTAGGGAAACAACCCATGGGGCATTTTGGTTTGCACATATTTTCTATTTTTTGGGACATGCATTCAGTTTCGAAAGGGCTAGAGTAATTGCCCCACATATATCCTAGGCCTAGGAACCAAAGTTTTTATGCAAAAGAACACAAGAGTGGGTGCATATTGGGTAAAGTTACCCTTTTTGACCGGCAATCAGCTATGAGCCACGCTACAATAATTTCCCTATGCCTAGATGTTTAGGAATTTTGCTCATCATAAATGTGTAGGTTTAGAATAGGTAGCAAAATACCTTTGGCAATTTACACTTTGGGTGTGGTAGCAAAATACTTGAATGTATGTACATGTAATTTTGGGTAGTCAAAATGTCTCACAAAAAAATATATACATATTGCATGTTATGTAAAGAAAATACATTACAAAAAATACCTTTTAATTTGAATACAATTTTAGTCAGCAAAAGGAAGTATACTTGAATTTGCATGCGGCTTTAGGTAGTAAAAAAACACTTGAATAGAGCATGAAATGTAGCACCATATTGTGTAGATAGCCAAGATTCATCACAAAGTTTGTGTATGCATAGGTATTAGAAATACCAGAATGTGCACATGTGCAATTTTTGGTAGCCAAGATGCTTTGAGTATGCATGTATGTAAATTTAGCCAAGGAAGTGCATGTGATGTAGGTAGCAAATACACCTTGGAAGTACATATAAATAATCTAGGTAACGAAGGTGCCTTGATTGTGCATGGGTGTATTTTTCTTAGTTAGAAGAATATCTTGTGCGAGTGAATGTTCGTAAGGAAGAATGTGCATGAGATTGCTCTAAATTTACATTGATGTTTGTGTTTATTGAAGGAGGTTGTACGCCATTTTTGTTTTAAGAGTAGCATTTCTTGGTAAAACTAACTTTCCGAATGTTTGCCTTCGCAGGAAATGACCCTGAGGAAGCTTGCCTCAAAGAGGTCCAGGAAGGATAAGGCGACCGAAGGAACTAGTTCCGCTCCTGAGTATGACAGTCACCGCTTTAGGAGCGCTGTACACCAGCAGCGCTTCGAGGCCATCAAGGGATGGTCGTTTCTCCGGGAGTGACGCGTCCAGCTCAGGGACGACGAGTATACTGATTTCCAGGAGGAAATAGGTCGCCGGCGGTGGGCATCACTAGTTACCCCCATGGCCAAGTTCGATCCAGAAATAGTCCTCGAATTTTATGCCAATGCTTGGCCAACAGAGGAGGGCGTGCGTGACATAAGGTCCTGGGTAAGGGGTCAGTGGATCCCGTTTGATGTCGATGCTATCGGCCAGCTCCTGGGATATCCATTAGTGCTGGAAGAGGGCCAGGAGTGCGAGTATGGCCAGAGGAGGAACAGGTCTGATGGGTTCGATGAGGAGGCTCTCGCTCAGTTGCTATGTATACCGGGGCAGGATTTTGCCCGGACTGCTGCCGGAAGGCGGGTGCGGATCATGCGCACCAACATGACCACCCTGACTCAGATATGGATGACTTTGCTACTCAGCAACATCCTGCCCACCGATCATAATTCCGACCTCCCCCTGCCGAAGTGTCAGCTGGTGTACGCCATCCTGACGCGGATGAGCGTCCATGTGGCTCAGTTGATCGCTGATGCCATCTATATTTTTGCAGGTATGGCGCCTACTAGGCACCCTTTGGACCTAGATAAGTCCAACAGGGCCCTGGGATTTCCCGCACTGATCACAGGACTCTGCCAGTCGTTTGGAGTCCCCGTGGCACCTACCAAGGTGATTCGGCCGCCCATCACCCGGGCTTTTATTGAGAAGTACTGCACCCAGAGACAGGCTCAGGGGGATGCTCCACAGGCCGCGGGCGCGCCACCACCACCTCATCAGGCTGGCCCGGCTGGGTCATTTGACATGGAGCAGTATTTACGACATTTGGTTCGCCAGCAGGCAGCCAATCACCGGGCACATGTGCAGACCCATGATTGTCTATACCAGATGAGCCTCAGCATGCAGAGCCAGGGCTTCGCTTCTTTTTCATGCCCTACTCCAGACCAGTTCAGGGCAGAGGTCGCATGGTCCGGGGATTGGCCCGAGGCCCAAGCAGGAGAGGTGCCCCCGGAAGTTCCCGGCGATGGAGAGGAGGCCCACGAGGACGAGGAGATGGCCGATTTGCTTGACTTCTTGGGAGGGAGTGGAGCTACATGACTGGGAGATCCCCAGATTCATGTTTTCTTTCATATTTCTTTTATCATTTTTATGTTATGTTTTGACTTGAGAGACTAATGTTTGTTTTTGTTATTTCGATTATCATTTGTACAGCGCATACATTTTTGTTTGGATTGTTGCGTTAGTGTTCATATCATTACTATCAATGATGTTTGAAATTCTGGAACCGTGTAGAGTTCTTCGTTTAGGAACATCGTCCAAAAAAATAATAATAATAATAATAATAAAACAAAAAAAAACAAGAAATAAAAAATCAAAAATCAAAAAAAAGAAAAAAAAAGAAAAAAAAAGGAGCAAGTAAGAAGAAAAAGAGAGCAAATAAAAAAAAGAGAGCAAGAAAAAAAAGGAAAAGGAAAATAAGTTGTTTGGCTGAAAAACCAACATGCTTTTAAAAAGAGATGACTTCCAACTTTTCTTTGAAAAAATTCACTGATCATAACCAGTTTTTGAAAAATGTGTATACACCTGAAGGGTGAATGCTGTGAAAATTTTCCCGGACGCCTAAAATGGACTCGGATGAATGCACAAATGGATAAAAGAACATGTTTTGGAAACGTTGGGTTGACTAAAATAGAGGAAATGAATCCTGAGCCCTAGCATCACATGACCATAAAAATTTGACACTTGAGTGTCCGCATAGGTGCATGCATGACCAGTTTTGCATAAAATTTCCAAATCATCATTTTTGCATTTGTGTCATGGAAATAATGTGGGGCATGCCTTTTATCCTTGAGCCAAACCAAACCCTGACATGTATCATGTCTAGCCATTCTACAAGTCTTGAGCCAAAATCCTGACTCACCATAAACCTTGACCCAGGGTGAGAATGTCAATCCTTACCCTCGAAATCAAAGAAAAAGAGAAGGAAAATTTCCAATCAAAGAGAAAGCAAAAAAATGAGAGAAGGAAAATTTCCAATCAAAGAAAAAAAAGGGAAGCAAGGAAATTCCCAATCAAAGAGTGGGAGAAAGCGAAAAGAAAGGAAAGAAAATTCCAAGTCAAAGAAAAAAAAAAGAATGGGAGAAAGTAAAAAAGAAGAAAGCTCCTGGTCAAAGAAACCAGAAGAAATGTGCAGAGAGGTTTTTGGACCAGACAATATCTGAACAATACAGAATTGTCACCAAATGAACAAAAGAAAGAAAAGGAAACCATGACCTAAAGTGGTCTTCTCCCTTTGATTACCAACCAAAATCCTGTGCGTCGGTGACTTGGTCGCCTCGCGCAAAACAGAAACAGAAAAGGAAAAGGCCAAAAACACACAAAAGCCGAAAAAAACCCACCAAAAGAACCCATTCCCAAGGGAAGTCCTATTGATCCATGATCACGCATGTAATTTTTGATTTGATAGGAAATAATTTGCAAAGTCAAGTCATGACATATCTATGGTTCGGAATTAGGATGAAACACTTACCTGTGCGAGATTGATACACTTTGAGTGATTTTCTTCTATTTTTTTCGAACCCAGTGTTTCCTCTAAATGGTCATTTAGAAACGAAATGCTAAACATCCAAAATCTCATTTATGGTTATGGGGGGGTTTCATCAGCAGACTCTCCTTCCCCGGTAGACGCATTGTTTTTCACTCAAAAAGCATATGCTGCTCTAATCAGTTGGAATATTTGTCTCTTTACTAAAGCATGTTTGCATTTTAGTGAGGAAAACACCGAGACTTTTTCAAGTCTCACAAGTTATCCAGAACTACGTAGGTCTGAGTTCCTCATTGGAGGATACGTAGGAGCAAGAGCCTCGCTTTTGTCGACCACACCGCTTTTTGTTACCATGACCCAAGAGCTGGTAGCCCACGGAGACACCTTACGGTTATCCGCACCTCGTCATTCAGTGACCCCAAGTGTGATTGACGAGCAGAGGCCAATATGGTCATCTGCGCCCTTTCCGGAGATGTCAGCATCTTCCGGTGGAGACTTTTTCAAGTCTCACAAGTTATCAAGAACTACGTAGGTCTGAGTTCCTCATTGGAGGATACGTAGGAGCAAGAGCCTTGCTTTTGTCGGCCGCCCCACAAGATCTTTCGTACTGACCCTGAGGTCATGAGACATGCAGAGACAAATTATGGTCATTCTGCACCCTTTTGTCATCCAGAGGCGGCGGGCCAGATGACATGCGGAGACAAATTATGGTCATTCCGCACCCCTTTGCCATTCAGACACAGTCGTGTCCGATGGCACGCAGAGACAAATTATGGTCATTCTGCACCCTTTTGTCATCCAGAGGCGGCGGGCCCGATGACATGCGGAGACAAATTATGGTCATTCCGCACCCCTTTTCCATTCAGACACAGTCGTGTCCGATGGCACGTGGAGACAAATTATGGTCATTCCGCACCCCTTTGCCATTCAGACACAGTCGTGTCCGATGGCACGCAGAGACAAATTATGGTCATTCCGCACCCCTTTGCCATTCAGACACAGTCGTGTCCGATGGCACGCAGAGACAAATTATGGTCATTCTGCACCCTTTTGTCATCAAGAGGCGGCGGGCCCGATGACATGCGGAGACAAATTATGGTCATTCCGCACCCCTTTGCCATTCAGACACAGTCGTGTCCGATGGCACGCAGAGACAAATTATGGTCATTCTGCACCCTTTTGTCATCCAGAGGCGGCGGGCCCGATGACATGCGGAGACAAATTATGGTCATTCCGCACCCCTTTGCCATTCAGACACAGTCGTGTCCGATGGCACGTAGAGACAAATTATGTTCATTCTGCAACCTTTTGTCATCCAGAGGCGGCGGGCCCGATGACATGCGGAGACAAATTATGGTCATTCCGCACCCCTTTGCCATTCAGACACAGTCGTGTCCGATGGCACGCAGAGACAAATTATGGTCATTCTGCACCCTTTTGTCATCCAGAGGCGGCGGGCCCGATGACATGCGGAGACAAATTATGGTCATTCCGCACACCCTTTTTGCCATTTAGACACAGTTGTGTCCGATGGCACGCAGAGACAAATTATGGTCATTCTGCACCCTTCGTCAATCGCGGCCGACAAGCCCGTTGACACGCGGAGATTTACATCATCTTCCGCACTTGCAAGATCTGTCATACTGACTTTTGAGTCACGCTGACGGGCGGAAATACCCGAGTGGTTATCCGTATAAACATTCTTTTGCTATCTGTAAGATAGAACGCCTGATAGCATGCAGAGACTGACATCGTCTTCTGCACCTTTTGTTCCCCCGGGAACAACAAGTCATTTGCATGCGGAAATTTTATGGTCACCCGCGACTCTCGTCAACCGAGAGGAACGAAATTAGTGTCTTATCTTTACTTTCCTTTTATCTCCAATAAAAGACAAGTAAAGAGGGGCAACTGTCATACCCTAATTTCGTCCGGGGACCTTTGCTTGATGACATGCGACTTTTGTTGGGTCCTTGTAAGGTGCTTGGCACCCATCATTAGGCAATTTGTGAAATTCCGGGACGTGCCGAAAAACAAAAGAAAATATTGATGCACAATCCGTAAGGTTCCGTGACACACCAGAAATCAAATGGAAGCATCGTTGCACAATTAGTGAGGTTCCGTAACATTCCGTAAGTCAAAAAGGGGATGATTATGTAATCCGCAAGGTTCCGTAACAATACGGAAAGAAAACAAGTATCGTTACGAAATTCGTAAGTTTCCGTAACTTTACGAAAAAAGAATCACCAAAAAAAAAAGGCAGGGGGTATACTTAGTAAAAATGGGGGTGCAAATAGCAACTAGGCCCACTTGGGCCCTCCAAAAGATTCCTCCAGAAGGCTTTTGCTTCTGGAGGAAGCAACCCTGCTCGCCTGGGCGAACTGAGCTCGCCTGGGCGAGCTGGGCGGCAAGCATCTCCCCTATTTTGCTATAAATAGTGGAGGAAGTGAAGTGAAAAAGGGTTCAGCCCCTTAGGCACTTCTCTCTCTTTCGAATTTGCTTGGAAAAATTGTTTCCGTGATGAAAATCTAAGCCGAGGCGCTTCCGAAACGTTTCCGTAAGGAATTTCGCGAAGGTTTTGACCGTTCTTCGACGTTCTTCATTCGTTCTTCATCGTTCTTCGATCTTCAACGGGTAAGTACCTCGAACCAAGCTTTTCGATTCATTTTATGTACCCGTGGTGGTCCACATTGTGTTTCGTGTATTTTTATTCTCGTTTCATTTACTTTTTATACCCCCTTTTGACGTGCTTAAGCCATTTTATTTAAGTCATTTCTCGCTTAACCTAAAAACAAAATAAATTTCCACCGATCGTTTGAATTGTATTATCCGTTAACTAAAGTGAAACTAAGGCTAAAATCAACTCGCCTAGTCAAGCTCGTCCATAAAAAATAGTTTTTTTGAAGTTTGTCATTTCAATTTCTTGCTAAGTAAAATGGATCATTTTCAAGGTCCAACGCCTTAAAATGATCACCTCTTAAGGAAAAAAGAAATCACTTGATAAGAAAGAACTACGTAGGTCTGATTTTCTCATCCCAATTGAGGAATACGTAGGAGCAAAGGGAAACACCCTTGTCGACCATAAAAAGAGTAAAAATATAAAAAGGGTATAAAGGATATAAGGACATAAAAGGGAACGTAAAAATCAAAGTCATGTTTGCACATTCGATTAAAGGCTGTCGTCCCTTGTGACGGACGTGTGAGGTGCTCATACCTTCCCCGCGCGTAAATACAACTCCCGAAACTTTCACTTAAAAGTTCGTAGATCACGTCTTTTCCGGTTTTTCCGACGTTTTCCTCAAATAAACGTTGGTGGCGACTCCGCGCGTATTCCTTTCGTGGAACACGCATCCCGCGAGTCACGCGTCGCCCTCCCGCCGAAGGGCAGGTTGCGACACATGCCGTATACCAACAAAAATGGAGTTGCCCCAGTTGATGTGTGCACTGAGGTTCGGTAGCCATGCTGCACGAAAGGGAGCATCTCGTGCCAATCTTTGTATGAAACCATCATCTTCTGAACTATCTTCT
Organism: Glycine max; assembly: GCF_000004515.6. NCBI lineage: Eukaryota > Viridiplantae > Streptophyta > Magnoliopsida > Fabales > Fabaceae > Glycine > Glycine max. The sequence continues at coordinate 21,165,971 of NC_038250.2, forward strand.
TGATGTTCTTATTGGCAGCCTCAACTGCCCCATTCATCTTGGGCCTGTAAGGCATGGAATTATGGTGTTGGATCTTGAAATCCTTACACATTTCCTTCATCATCTTGTTATTCAGGTTGGTGGCGTTGTCCATGATAATTTTCCGGGGCAACCCATATCGGCAGATTATCTCCTTTTTGATGACTCTAACCACTACATTTCTCGTCACGCTGGAGTATGAAGCAGCTTCAACCCACTTGGTAAAGTAGTTGATCACGACCAAGATGAAGCGATGTTCGTTCGAAGCCCTGGGCTTGATGGCTCTGATTACATCTATTCCCCACATAGAGAAGGGCCATGGCGCTGCCAAAACGTTCAAAGGCATGGGCGGAGCGCTGACATTGTCAGCGAATGCCTGGCACTTATGGCATCTTCTCACATGGATGCAACAGTCGCTTTCCATGGTGAGCCAGTAATAGTTGGCCGTTACAATCTTCCTGGCCATGGCATGCCCATTAGCATGTGTCCCAAAAAACCCTTCACGCACCTCCACAAGCATTCGCTCGGCTTCCTTAGCATCCACACATCGGAGCAAAACCATATCATGATTTCGCTTGTATAGGATACCTCCGCTTAGAAAGAACCTAGTTGCCAACCTCTGCAACATCCTTTTGTCGATGTCAGAAGTCCCCTGTGGATACTCCTTATGCTCTACGTACCGTGTTAGTCTTCTTATACGACTAACTTTTGAATAAAAAACCATTGCAAAATATGTATAGTTTTCCCCAATTTATAGTTCATTTGTAAGAATTGTAAATAAACTTTGTTGTGTTTTGATCTCTATCATTAGAGTCTCTTTTATTGGAATTAATGTTAAAATCTATACAATTTTAGGTAAAAAGGAGCTAATTTCTTGAAGTGCCAAACTCAGTGGGCTTAGCGTGTATCCATTGCTAAGCACGGCTTCAGCGCGCTTAGCTTGAGGATGGAATCTGGAAGAGCGCCTAAATTGAAGCAGCACGCTAAGCACGAGATCAGCTCGCTAAGTGAGTCATTCATCTCTTGCCAGGCTCAGCGCAACATTGGCGCCAACCCCAAATTCACTTACTCGTGCTAAGTGCGACAGTGGTGCTAAGAATGAAATCATTACGCTTTTGCATAGAATTTTACACAGTCAAAGGAAGAAGCAACAGAAAGGAGCCTAGGATACATCTTTAAGCAAGATTAGAGAGTGTTTGAGTGATTATGAGGTGCCAAGAAGAGAAGGAGGGATCCCCCTTCCCGTGTAAGCAGCAATTTCTCTGTATTCTCTGTCTAATTGTAGAAAAGGCCTCCTTGTTATGGCTTGCTAAAACCCTAGTTGGGGATTTCTAATGAAAAGTTGATGTAAACACTTTTCATATCTAATTAAGTGTGGTTTATGTGTTCATTGCTTCTATCGATGCTTCATTGTTGCATGCTTTTGGTCTGATCACCCATTGGTGTGTACTGTTAGGAACTTTAGCACTGGGAAGTGTACTATTTCCTTAGAACTTGATAGAGCAGGGCTAGATAATTGCATTGCTAGGGATAGATTGCAAGTTTTTTAGTTTTTAATTATGTTATGATTATAATGCTGTTTAAATTAAGCCTAGTCCATCAAGAGGGATCTGAGGTCGAAGCTTGGTTTAAATTAGTCTAAACTTATGAGGGATCAAGGTTTAGTACTTTAGTCTTCAACATAGAACACAAGAACATTCTTAATTAGAGCATGAGAACATTCCCTTTCCACCATAGGGGGTGCCACCTGAGCCGCCAAATCCCTCCATCTTTGGGCGTACTCCTTGAATGATTCATGTTCCCGTTTGTTCATGTTCTGTAGTTGGGTCCTATCGAAAGCCATGTCAGTGTTATATTGATATTGCCTTATGAAGGCAGTAATCAAGTCTTTCCATGAGCGGATGCGAGATGCTTCCAAGTTGGTGTACCAAATGACTGTGGCTCTGGCCAAGCTATCTTGGAAGAAGTGCATGAGCAATTTCTCATCTCTCGAGTACACCCCCATCTTCCGACAGTACATTTTTAAGTGGTTTTTGGGACAAGTCGTCCCCTTGTACCTATCAAAATCTGGTACCATGAATTTGGGTGGGATGAGGACGTCCAGTACCAAACATAAGTCAGTCATATCGGCAAAGGGTTAGTCACTGAACCCTTCAACCGCCCTCAATCTCTTTTCGATGAGATCAAGGTTTTCCCTTCCCTCCACTACCGGGGACGGCCCCCCTACGGAGAAGTAAAGTGGTTGCATTGGGCGGGGTTGAGAGACTCCCACGGTATTAGCCAAGGCATTGGGTGCTGGTCCCTCAATGGTGAATAGCGGGTATGAGTTGATGTCCACTTGGGCATGCTCTCGAGGCTCTTCACGGGCGCCCCCTATAAGCTAGGGAGGCTACCCTTCAAAGGTAAAGGGAACGAATGGATTCACGTTCTCGTGCATGGTTGGTGGTGTGAAATTCGGGGGTAGGCTGTAGGGGTAAGCATTCCTATTATACCCCCGATGCGGGCCGCTGGTATTCCCCAATGCGTCTCCTCCTCGTCCTACCATTTCTGGGGTGAGTTGGTGTGCTTGATTCATTGCAGATGGAAGGACCGGATTTGCCACTTAAGCGGTGTTGGCGGCGGCAGCCCTGGCTGCATTACTTTCCATTAATCTCCTTATGCTTAGCATGGCTTCCATGATGGAAGCCATTTGATCTTTCAGGGCCAACATGTCGGCCTTCATCTGTTCCTGCACTTCCTCTAGTTCACCCATGGCTCTAGATTTAGAACGGGTTCTATAGGGATGCTTTGGAGCGCGCTTAGTTATGGTCTTACTCCCTAAAGGAAGAAAATATGGTGAGTAATGCGATAAAAAATTTAAACATGAATGTATGCTAAAGATAAGTTGTTGAAGCATTGGATTCACACATGATTAAATCAACCTCATTTTATTAGAGAACAAAAAGATTTATCTAGCCAAAATCAAGGCGATGATACAATTGCCATAGTGGCTCCTAATTATGTGGGCAATAATTAAGGAGCCCATGAATTTCCCAAGGGGCTGAGAATACATCTGCCATTGCCTTGGCCTTAGCTAGCAGTTGGGGAATATCTTGACTCTCATTCAAAGTAAAGGCGAATTTGTCCATCCACATCATTGCTTCTCTATGCAATGAATCGATCACCCTTTTCCTTGCTTCCCTGTCCGCTTGCAAGACTGATACCTTGGCTTACTCGTCCTCTAGCTTTTTCTCAAGAGTTGCTGCTAGGTCTAGCTTTTATTTGTAATCATTGATGATGGCCCATATATTTCCTTCAGTCTTGCTCAATTGCTGGGACAAGCTTCTTTTCGACCTATGACAATCTTTTAACTCATCTTTCAAGATCATGACTTCGACCCGCGACTGATCCTTTTCATCTCTTTGGAGCTTAAGCTCATTGTATCTGCCCCACAAAGCTCCTCGGAACTTGTTTCGGTCGTGTTCTTCTTTTAGGGCCTTCTTGGTTTCTTGTTCCAAGGCTTCGGTGGTGGCCATATTGATGTCTTTTAGTTCATCGTACTCCTTTCGGACTTTGATGGCCGTTGACTTGAACTTCTCTTTGACTGCTCGGGCTTGTTCAAGCTCCGCTTTTAGGGCTTGTACCTCTTCACTTTCTTCCGGAGTTTCAGCCTCTTCCTTTCTCGCAGCCCTTAGCTTTGGGAGCCAATCCAACCCTTGTGTCCGGACTCTCAACCACTTATGATAGCCGCCGATGATCCCATTACTGCTTCCCCTAAGCTCTTTGTCCTTCCTTTGCGCCGCATCCCATGCCTTGCGGACTCCTTAAAGCACCCTCGCGTTGGGGTCGCTGAAACCCCGTGTGATGAAAGGTGTGATGCTTTCCTTCGATGGTGCTCCTCTCATGGGGTAGCCAAGTTGTCTTATGGTGAGGACATGATTATAATTAATACAACCCCTTGTTCCCATCAAGGGGACATTTGAAAATCCCTCACATGAGGACAAAACTCCAACTTTTCCTTCCTTCCAACGGGGGAACCAATTGATGGATGCCCCTACCACACTAGCCAAGAGTTGCTCCCAGTTTGCCTTTCCCTTCTCGGTGCATAAGCGGTGACGATGCAGTGGACAGGTGGGCCTACTTTCTTGGCGGAAAAGGTGTGAGACGAGCCACACATAGAGAGCTGGCATACAACAAAGAATTCTTGTGCCGTTCTTTACGCATCTTCGGTCGAACGTGTCATAGAGATCGGCCAAGATAGCGACAACCGAGATTTCCTTGCTATGGTGATAGGCAATGAAAGCATCAAAAGATGATCCATAAACAGTAAAATCATCCATAAACACCTCTGTGCAACTTTCTAAAAAGTCACTGAAAATGCTAAGCATTCACCACTGGAAAGTACCAGGGGCGTTGCATAGGCCAAAAGGCATCCTCCTATAGGCAAAAGTGTCAAAGGGACAGGTGAATGTAGTCTTTTCTTGATCCTCAGGCGCAATATGAATTTGTAAATAACTAGAAAAACCATTAAGAAAGCAATAATGAGACTTACCTGCCAAGCGCTCAAGCATTTGATCAATGAATGGCAGGGGAAAATGATCTTTTCTGGTTACCTGGTTCAGCCTCCTATAATCAATGCAGACTCGCCAGCTGTTCTACACTCTTGTGGGAATAAGTTCATCCCTTTCATTCTTAATTACTGTGAGGCCTGTCTTCTTAGGAACCACTTAGACTGGACTCACCCACTGGCTGTCAGAAATGGGGTAGATGATTCCAGCTTGTAAGAGCCTGGTCACTTCCTTTTTCACTACATCTAGAATGACGGGGTTGAGTCGCCACTGTGGCTGCCTCACTAGCTTAGCTCCATCCTCTAAAAGTATCCTATGCATGCAGGTAGATGGGCTAATACTAGGAATGTCTGCTAAAGTCCATCCAATGGCTTTCTTGTGCTTCTTGAGCCCTAGCAACAACTTCTCCTCTTGCTAAGCAGCAAGGGAGGCAGAGATACAAGTAGAGGGTACATCTACTTGGGATGTTGTAACTGAGAACAAGAGAGGGTACATCTCTTGTGGATCAGTTCAAGTGGAGGGTACATCTACTTGGTTGTTCAATGAGAACAAGGGAGGGTACATCCCTTGTGGATCTTTGCTTGTAAAGGATTTTGCAAGGTTGAAATGAAATCTCAAGGACCGCAGGTCGCTTGGGGACAGGATGTAGGCACGGGTTGTTGCCGAACTAGTATAAATTCTTGTGTTTGTTTTCTTCTTCCCTGCACTCTTTAATTTTTGTTGTGCACTTTAATTATCGCTTTTACTTTTGGTTAAGTTTCTATTCCAGTTCTTTACTTTCTTAACATTATAGTAAAATCCTAAGAAGGATAGATTTTTAATTAGTAAAGGTTCGTTAGTAATTAATTCAACCCCCCCCCCCCCCTTCTTAATTATTCCGAGGCCACTTGATCCAACAGGAGAAAGATACGTCCATCTGAGATGTGGATGAGATTTATAATAGATACCTCTATCTGGGATAGGGAAGAGATTCTAGATATCTCCATTTTTTATAAGGAAGGCAGTGGGATGTCATTGCATGAATATGATCTCATATACCCTTTGAAGAATGTGAAATCCACACTGGTACCAATAACCAAAGAATTAAGTCTAGTGATTTCAGGAATCGTTAAGATGTGTTTGCAATGTTTATTTGAATGCATTAAGATGTCGATGTCGATGTTTATTTAATTATTATTTTTTATTGAAAATGTTATGAGAATAAATGATGATTGTTTTCAATTTGAATTTTTATAAGAATGTGTGTGTGTGTGTGTGTGTGTGTGTGTGTGTGTGTGTGTGTGTGTGTGTTTGTGTTTATGTGTGTGTGTGTGTGTGTGTATAATATCTTATTTTAAATTCATTGTGGATACCATGGTTGATTTTCTAGATTGTCGCGCCATTTGAGAACAACTTTATTTGCGAACTCCTATTTAGAACTTATTTTATTAATTGGGATCATCTTCTCATTGTAAGTGTTGTTTTTAGAGCACAAGGAAGAAGCTATTGAAATTTAGGAGACTTGAAGGTGTAGTTTTCTTTAGTTACGTTTATTTTAGCTTGGTAAGTATTTTAGAATAAAATGTCGAATGAGACTACTTTTGTTATATTTTAGTGTTCATTCAGTTTAGATGTCCTTATTTTAGGATAATGTTTTCTTTTATGTAAAGACTCATTCACTGACTTATCTATTATACATGAGGTATTTTCGGACTATTATAATTTTGAGATTTTTTATTCTTTTTGGTATATTTTATAATGGGTTGTTATTATAAGAAAGTTTGTTACACATTGAACTAAGAGATTGATTAAGAATAAGTTTCATATGAAAAATTTTATGGATTTCATCTAAACAATGTTTTTCTTTGTTTGATTTCATTTATAATCCAAAATTTATGTTTAAAACCAAAAACAATTTAGTTTCACCATAGTGAATTGATGACTTGCCACAGCGAAACCTTTCTTTTCTAAAAACCAAAACTTAACACATTTACCACAGTGGATTGACTACTTGTTACAACGAATGCATGTAAAAATTGTTTATCAATTCTCTTTATGTTGTAAATAGTCATTATGGATAAAATATAACTCTTATAGTTACTGTTTTCTTTTACAATTAGACTCGGTTCACTTGCCAATTATGTATTAAGCACAACAATTTGTTGGTAAGTTCTTCTAATTGATTGCTACACAACTTGTTTTTTAAATAGCAGATATTGAAATTGATATTTGCATTTTTCAAATAAGTTAAAATATTAATACTTTTTATTTCTAAAATAAATATAAACATTCACAAGAAAATTACAACTTAGAACATTAAGCAAAAACATGCAAGTTAGCTAAATTGATGTCGAATGAAATTGAAATTACACAAAGAATTTTCTATTTTAAATCAATTAATTTTTAACACTATCATTGTCAATAGGAGTAACACCTATTTTTTTAGATGAATGTAGAAATTTATAATTAAGTTTGGGGCTTTATATTTTTTACTTCCCAAATTAAAAATTGATTCTTTAATTCTTCATATTCAGATTTTTTCTAGTCCCTATGATCCTCACTATATAATTTTTGGCGATTTAGATTCAAAATTTGTAACAGTTTTTTTATTACAAGAAAAACTAAAATAACTTTTATTGAATTTGAGGAACTAAAAGAATACAAATTTTAATTTAAAATACTAAAAAGGACAAACTCCAAATTTGAATAACTTGATGGTTGTCGAAGGGCGAAGGTTGAAACTTAAGTTCCAAATCACACAAGAAGGTCTCCCAACTGGATAATCTTATGTCATATAATAAAAGAATGACCAGGCACATACGTGTAGGCTCCTCCATTTTTTGCTATTTTTTTATTCCTTCTCCTTTGTAATAAAAAGCCTTATGCTGAGGTTCAAAACCCAGTTATTGTTCACCATGTCCCGATTTCATGCTTTCTTTTCAAAATCCACAAATTTCATAGTTTTCTTCTTGCAGGGCTTGCTACCTACCTATCCGGTCACTTCGTCGAGCTACAAAGCTTCTTGACCTGTTGATGTTCCATAACCTCACCTCATTTCTCCATTTCCATCTTTTGATTTCTACTTCTACTCCACGAAATCCTAGTCATGTATTTTTAGTAAGCTCATCGTCTGACATTGCGTCTAATTCTTCTCCTCTAGCAAATCGTCAAAGAGGTCTATGTGGGTGAGTAATTGTCGTCCACCATTAGCTTCACAAATAGGTTTTCATGTATCATTTCATGCATCACTTCATAGTGCATTTTGTATTATTTGAAAATCATTTTTTTGTCTATCATCCCATGGTCTGTTTAAAAGTTAGATTAATGGCTTTTGTGAAGCATTTGTCAACCATTTTTTTTCATGCTCTGCTTCAATCAGAAACTGTTATTAAAACTTTGAAACATCTAGCCGACGCACAAAAAGAGAAGAAACATAAAATAACAAAGGCATACAAAACACAAGTATTTTAATAAGTGTTAACAAACTTCTTTCTGTGTTATTGTGTTTCTTTGCAGTTGTGGAGCAAACATTAATGGCGTTTGGTAAGGATTTGATGATCTAATATGATGCAATCCTATCCTGCAAGGGCATTGGATAGAAGACTCCAAGTAGATTAGGTCAAAGATGCAAGAGAAGGCCCTAGGGTTCTCATGAACCTTATGGTAGATTTTGGGCCTATGGGCTAAGTACGAGCCAACTTATCTTTGTACATATTATATTAAGGTTTCATTATTTTTGGGCCTTGTATTTACGGATCCATAATTTAGGTAGGGTATCCTAGAAATATAGGATTTTTCAGCCCTTGTATTTTAGGGCACCTAGACTAGTTTTTGTATTAGGGGTAGTTTTGTAATTTCACATGCATTAAGTGAATATTTGATGTGAGTGGTTGGAAATAAATTTAATTGAATTGGGAGAAGCCCAATCCAATTAAATTTTAGAGGGGGAGGTGAGCATTTGCTTGCTACACCCCATTGCCATATCAAATAGTCACACTTTGTGCATGACCTTCATGCTTTACATGCCTCATGACACCTAAGCACACTTAGTGGAGAATCTTGGACTTGATCTTGGATTAGTGGGCTGAACAGTGGAGAATCTTGGACTTGATCTTGGATTAGTGGGCTGAACCATAGCTAAAATTCGCTAATCATAATTAGTGAAAATTTGGCTCCACAAATTCAATTTCAAATTCAAGTGAAATTTGAATAGAAATTCAAATTTCCCTCCAATTTTGTGTGACACTTAGGCTATAAATAGAGGTCATGTGTGTGCATTTTTCAACTTTGATCATTTGAAAATTAAACTCCAGATTTCAGAGCTCTTTTAGAGCAAAAAATTTCGTGCTCTTCTCTTCCTCTCCCTTCATTCATCTTCTTCTTCCTCCAAGCTCTTATCCATGGCCTCCTATGGTGGTGAGCTTCTTCTAGACTCATCTTCTCCTTGAAGTGGCGTCTCCTCTCTCTCTTCCTTCTCCATTCCGCTGCCATTCATCTTCCAAGAAGCAAAGGAATCCATTGATGAAGAAGATCCTAGGCCTACAAGCTCCAATGCAGCTTACACCATGTGGTATCAAGAGCATCTTCATCTAGGTGAGGTTCTTTTGCTTCCTCTATCTTTTTGTTCGGTGAATTCTCTTTAGTTCCATGTTCTTCATCTTATTCTTCATGTATATCCTCCATTTTCTTGTGGTTTGGTGCTGTTTAGAGTAGATTCAAAAAAATAAACCAATTAAATCTTAGATCTACACTTGTTCTTGCATTTCTATGGTTCAAATTTTTTAGATCTACTCTTGAATCATGTTTTTGTGTTGATTTTAGTTTCTATCATTTTTCATTCATAATATTCTTGTGCTGAACCTTTAGATCTAAATATTATTCCAAAATATTGATTAGAAAAAAAACACAAAAATCTAAGTGTAAATCAGTTAATCCATGTTGTCTTAGAGTCATGTTTAGTCATAGTAATTGACACATTATGTTCTAAGTTTGTGTTGAATTTTTATTTTGTTGATTTAATTCTAGATACATTTGTTCATGTATTCTTGTCATTCTTAGCCTATCTTTTGAATTTTGAGTCTAATTCATGCATGTTATTTAGTTCATAACATGTTCTAAATCAATTCCTGGAAGTAGTCTTGTTGTTGAACTCTTTTTTGTTTTCTGAGTTTCCTACATGATGCCTATGATGAAGTTAAGTTGTGGTGCTGAGTTGTGGCTGGATTTGTGAATAAAAATAAGTCTTAAGCTCTCTTTAGTTGTGTTATTCAAGATAATTGAGCATAAGCAAACACAAATTGTAATTATCCAAGCCTTAAGCAACATAAACACTACCCTTGATTTCTAGGTTGAAATCGCTGGTGCTGGCAGCTTGAACATACAAACTTGTATAAATTACTGGGAATTGGTCACTACGTGTTTTTAAGCTGAAATGTTTACTGAATTTTTTAGACATCTGGACCAAAATTATGAAAAAAGAACCAAGCGATTTGGATTAAAGGAAAAAATAAGAAAAATCACACAAGTTGATAGAAAAATCAGTGTCCAGGAAAAAAAAAGTGAAAGGGAAGTGTGCTTGTTGTTTGGGCTCAAAATTTGTTCTATAATTGGTGCCTATTTTATACCAATCCTAGTTCTTAAATTTCAATTGAAAATTAGTGTGAAAAAAAAGTTCTGTTTCTTGAGTCTTTTTTTTTTAAAATTTTTCTACTCTACTCTAGAGCCATTCTAGGTTTCTCTTTGAGTCCTAGCTTGCTTTTATGTGCTTTTCATTGCTTTAATTGTTGATAAATCCCTGAAAATTTGTCTTGTTAAAACTCTATTGGTTTAGCTTTCATTTCATTTTTTGGGTCTTTGGTTATTGCTTGTCTCTTTGTTTCCTTGTTTGTGAGTTGCCATATAGGGAATTGGAAAGGAGGATTGGTGTCATCCCTTGAAGAATTTGATTCAAGAAGCAAGGGGAAAACCACCTTAAGAGCTATTGGACTAAAAATCACTCCAAATTGAGTGAATCACCAAAGAGAGAACAACCACCAAAATTGAGGACCTTGTTGTAATTTTGTAATTGACAATTTACTTACTTTCATTGCTTTCAAATTTTGTAACAAAAAGGCCTTTCATTGGAAGTAAGTTGGAAGCCTCCAATAGGTCACCCTACTTCCATTTGTGTGTAATAATTTTAGGCAATTTTCCCTTAGGATTGTGAGTGTTTTGTTGGGAACCTTAAATGTGGTCATCCATGCACTCTTAGGATTCGTCTAGTTTACATTTCTTGCTTACTTTCACATCTTATTTCCTTTACCTTCCATTGTCAAACCACCTAGATAGCTTGCCTTTTACCAATTAGTTTTTTACCTTATCTTTCACACCTCTTTTAGTGTTTAATTTGGCTAGTTTCAACCATAGTTTCTTTTACCTTTTGTTTTCAAACCTCCAACAAGAAAGAACAACAACTTAGGAACCAACATGATTCATCATTCATCTAGTGTTAATGACGAGGGTACTAGTCATAAAGACCCTTTATCTAGAATCTTAGATGAGTTGAGTGCCCTCAAGTTATGGAAAGAAAAACAAGAGAGAAAAGAAAAAGGAAAAAAAGAGTGGAAGAAATAAGTCAAGATGAAAGAATGAAAATAAGAAAGAAAGAAAGAAGAAAAATAATGAAAGAAATGAAAAGAGAAAAGCATGCCTCCTATAGTAGTCATAACTCTTGCAAGAGCCTAAGTGAAGAACTTCGTGACTATTACGAAGGAAGGCATGGGTCACATCTTAGACCTCACTCCCATAGAAGAGAAAAGGAAAGAAAGCCTCAAGAGGCTAACATTAACCTCCCATACTTCCATAGGAAAAATAATGTAGAGGCTAACTTAGATTGGAAAATAAGGGTAGAGCAACAACTTAAAAACAAGTCTACTTCAAAATCTTATGGCTCTCACTCTTATCCAAAGAAAGACCAAGGTCAAGCCATCTTAGGGGTGACACCTTCTAAGCCCAAAGATGATAAGGGGAAGACAATAGAAAAGCAACCCCTTAAGGCTAGTATGCAAGAAAAGACTAGCTCCATAAAGTGCTTTAAATGTCTTGGAAGAGGACACATTACTTCTCAATGCCCCACCAAGAAAACCATGATTATGAGGGGCAAAGACATTTATAGTAGCCAAGATGAGGCTACTACTTCACCTTCCTCTAGTGAAAGTGAAGAAGCAAAAGGGGAAGAATCTAGTGAAGAAATTTACCCCCAAGAAGAAGGACAACCTTTAATTGTTAAGGAGGAGTGTAAGGAGGTAAGTGTCTCCAACAAGAGGTTAGCTAAGAAGGAAAGTCATTTTGAAATAAAGACAAATATTAAAGAAGCTTCCCCTCTTAGACAACCTCCACATCTTCTCCTTTGTAAAAAGAAACTTGTTAGCACTGCCACACCTCTTGGGCTTGAGTTTATTCCTCAAGTAAAGGAGTTGTTGGATGAGGGTTTGGTTTGCAAGAGCTTAAACCCTTGTGCTTTGTTGGTGCCCAAAATAGGTATTATTAGGCACCAAATCCCTAAAATAAGTGGTATGATGAATGTTTTGAGTGGTGCAACCCTCTTTTATAAAATCACTCGTGCACCCAACATCTTCATGATTTGTGTACATAGGGACTCATTTGGTAGGTTTGTTCTTATTTTTAGTTTCAATACAAACTTAGGTACTCATATGAGACACCTTAGGTTTGTCATACTTTTTTGTAGGAATAATCAACATGAAAATACAGAAAAAGGTATATTTTATTGCATTACTTTTCTTAATTTTTAAAATAGTGATCAAAGGGTTCCCATGAACCCTAAGAGAATAAAGGTCATTCTTGAGTGGCCCACTCCACCAAGTATAAGAAAAATTTGGGGCTTCCATGACTTAACAAACTTTTACAAAAGCTTTGTCCCATACTTTTTATACTTGTAGCACCACTCATTGAGTTGTTGAGGAACCATGTTACTTCATGGGAAAATGCCCAGGAAATGGGTTTTCAGACCTTACCTTACTTCAACATATCAAATACCACTAATATATATGTTTTTGTTCTTTTTACAGGTGTTGAGGAAAAAAGCCCAAAGTTTCAAGAATCTCGGGATTTGAGGTCAAATCATTTTCAAGGGGGACGGAATGATGTAATCCTACTCCGCAAGGGCATTGGATAGAAGACTCCAAGTAGATTGGGTCAGAGATGTAAGAGAAGGCCCTAGGGTTCTCATGAGCCTTAGGGTAGATTTCGGGCCCATGGGCTAAGCATGAGGCCACTTATCTTTGTACATATTATATTAAGGTTTAATTATTTTTGGGCCTTGTATTTAGGGCTCCATAATGTAGGTAGGGTATCCTAGAAATATAGGATTTTTCAGCCCTTGTATTTTAGGGCACCTAGACTAGTTTTTGTATTAGAGTTAGTTTTGTAATTTCACATGTATTAAGTGAATATTTGATGTGCCATCATTTTCTTCTATTTTCTAAACCCTTTTTGCACCATTTTAATTATTGATTGGTCTTAATTGTCAATTAATTAGGCAGTTTTATAATTTGGGCTCATTTAGCTAATTTGATGTTTTTAATCTAATTTCAGGAATTAATGAAACATTGGGCTTAATCCGGATTTTGGTTGTGGACTTGAAGAGGGCAAATAAAGCAGCGCTTACCTTAGTTAATTTCTAATTAGGAAATTTCGCAATTTTATTTTATGTTGTTTAGTGTTTATTTCGTTTTGGGCCAGAGTATTGTAATAGGGCCCAGTGACTTTGAGTGACTCTTTTTAAATAGCTGCCTTGGGATTCGTGCAGGGCATTCTATTCTGTTATGCTATTCATTATTCAGAGCTTTGTTTTAGGGTTTTTCGTTTTTCTGTTTTGCTGCTTCTGAGTTCGTAATGCAATTTTACGTTTTCTGCTTCTAATTACAATTTCGTTCTTGCTTCTTCTTTTACTCTCATTTACGTTTCTGTTCCATTTTACATTTTTGTTCGTTTACGTTTCTGTTCATTTACGTTTCCGTTCATTTACGTTTCTGCTTCATGTTTCAATTGCGTTTTCTGTTTGAATCCATGGAAGGCTAGATTTTCTGGTGTTGTTTCCTTTTGAGGACGAAGCCCAACTCTCTTTGAGGTTTCGCTTGTAATGTGGTTTCCTGGCAGTTTTCCCTTCACCAGTTATCCCAATTTCGTGAATATTAATCAGTGCACGCTTCGTGTTCGATTAATTGCCTCTGAGCCTAACTTGCGTTCATGCTTAATAGACGAAGGGCTAACTGGTGTATGTGGTGCCTAATCACGTATTGAAAACCCTAAGTTGATTTTCGCTTAGTAAATTGAAATAGGGTTGGATTAAGTGGTTGACTGTTAGGGACGAATTCTCCATAACCCAGGATAAGAGAGTGGCTTCTGAATCAGAGGAAACAACCCGTTTTTAATATTAGTAGTTTCGTATTCCATTTTATTTGTTCTGCTCTTTAATTACCAAACAACCGAACCCCCCCCCCCCCATCGTTACTGTTACTGCCAGCATATTATGAACATTTGGCTTGTCACTGCTCGTTTGGAAACGACCTAGGATCACTTCCTAGTTACTGCATTTTCATGTTTATTTGATTCGGGTACGGCCTCGATCACGGGCCCATGGGCTAAGCATGAGGCCACTTATCTTTGTACATATTATATTAAGGTTTAATTATTTTTGGGCCTTGTATTTAGGGCTCCATAATGTAGGTAGGGTATCCTAGAAATATAGGATTTTTCAGCCCTTGTATTTTAGGGCACCTAGACTAGTTTTTGTATTAGAGTTAGTTTTGTAATTTCACATGTATTAAGTGAATATTTGATGTGAGTGGTTGGGAGAAGCCCAATCCAATTAAATTTTAGAGGGGAAGGTGAGCATTTGCTTGCTACACCCCATTGTTATATCATATAGTCACACTTTGTGCATGACCTTCATGCTTTACATGCCTCAAGACACCTAAGCACGCTTAGTGGAGAATCTTGGACTTGATCTTGGATTAGTGGGCTAAACCATAGCAAAAATTCACTAATCATAATTAGTGAAAATTTGGCTCCACAAATTCAATTTCAAATTCAAGTGAAATTTGAATAGAAATTCAAATTTCCCTCCAATTTTATGTGATTCTTAGGCTATAAATAGATGCCATGTGTGTGCATTTTTTCAACTTTGATCATTTGAAAATTAAACTTCAGATTTCAGAGCTCTTTTAGAGCACAAAATTTCTTGTTCTTCTCTTACTCTCCCTTCATTCATCTCCTTCTTCCTCCAAGCTCTTATCCATGGCCTCCTATGGTGGTGAGCTTCTTCTAGACTCATCTTCTCCTTGAAGTGGCATCTCCTCTCTCTCTTCCTTCTCCATTCCACAGCCATTTATCTTCCAAGAAGCAAAGGAATCCATTGATGAAGAAGATCCTAGGCCTACAAGCTCCAATGGAGCTTACATCATAATACCAGTCTACTAGATCCTTTTTGCTAATAATATGAATCATTTTGAAATTTTCATATAACTGTCTTTTGGTTGTGTAACGACCCTCCTCGTCGCTACGGTATCCACACTCTAATATTCGATAATTTCAATTTTTATAAAAAGAACTCCCTTAATTTTTTATTATGAAAATAGAAGTGATTTTGTCACAACATAAATTCATCCAACAACACCCCATTACTTAAGTGAATATGCATAATTACATAGAAACAATAATTCGGTACATGTCATACACATAACGAAAATTAAATATGTTCATATATATATAATTAAAATTCCAGTTTTACATCTTTAACTCAACAAAATAAAACTTAAGAACCAACTACGGAGGAGTTGATTACAAAACACAACTCTCTCCCAAAATAACGCCAACGTCATCACGTCGGCTCGGCGGCTCCTCACCAGAATCTTACTCCCTACACCCTGCCACTATCATTCTGCTCCCACGAACAAGGTTCGTGATCATCACAGGTATCAACCACACGATACAAAATTGCAAGGGTGAGTTTATTATGAAAGATCCAATACCAATTCCAAATAACCACAATTAGCAAGGAACATAGGCAAACATGATAAGCATACACAACAATCATTATTCAACACTCATATCCAACAAATATTCATCATTCACATCCAACAATTACTCATCATCCATCCATGGACCCAATCAAGACTGCACAGAATGATGCATGCACCTGATTCAACACTCAGATGAAATGTGGTACGTACCAACAACAACCAAACCTCAGGAAATAGCCTAAGCGTGTCCACACGACACTCTCACTTAGGGAACTATGCTGAGTTTGTCAAGACCACCCGGTTGTGCACATAACAGCCCCCCTCCAATAGGTGATCAACCTGGGAGCCCAAAGGTGTTCCCTACCAGGTGACAAGCCCCCTAGTACAAAGTACACTTGGCCACAGTTACTCTATTTCCTGTGTCGTATGAGCTATGATCACGGCCAAAAGTAAGTGCCAAAGACCATGGACCAATTAAAGCGCCTAAGCATCCCCTCATAAATGCTTAAATTCTCTGACCACGCTAGTTACCCACGTTTGGGCCATCCGACAAGGTCAGTGCACTCTACCCTCCATGACATACACTCCATACGACGTATGATCATGGCCAAAAGCTAGTGCCAAAGACCCTGGAAGGTCAGTGCACAGTGCCCCCCACGAACATACACAACATGCACATGCCAATGCATTTCCATGTCATTCACAACATAAATATCATCTCATCTCAATGACGTTATCAACAACAACAACAACCTCATTTCATATTCACATATTCATCAATAATGACAATTCATGTTGACATAGTCTTTATTAACAACGTCATCTCAAATCAATATCATCATAATTATCATTATCATCACATATCAATTAAAATCCTCAATAGCAACATCAACAACAATTCAAACAAACACAACAATATCATTTCCACACGCACGGTCTTCAAACAACACATTTCAAACAACCAAAACAATATCATTCAGCACAATATATATATATATATATATATATATATATATATATATATATATATATATATATATATATATATATATATCGCATCCCATTAGTTAAAACGTAATTTTCTTTGAAGAAAAATCAGCATGCAACAGGGACAGGCAGATATCCTCACAGCTAGGTTCCCTGACCCTAACTATGGTGTTAAAACGTTAAATTTTATAATAAACTCCCCTCACCTATCGTGAGCTACCCCACGGATTCCTCGTTGCGTCACTTGAAGATTCCTTTTTGTCCTTGCTCGTCGATTCCACACAAGCCTCTACCATGCCAAAACGAAGGAGACTTAGTATGGATTTCAGAAAACAAAGCTAGTAACAGTGCTCTGGGTCAAATACCCACATCACTACATGAAAGAGCTAAGAGCATTTCGGGTTTTACAAAGGAACGTCATTTGGAAATTCCGACCACGCCAATGTGACCGGGGTTCAGTGTAGGTTACGAAAATAACATGCATTTCATGAAAGGATAACGTTTACAAAGTCTCTTTCTCTAAGGTTTTTCAAAGGAAGCATAAGACAGGCAATGGTGGTTCCAAAGTCAGAAAAGATGCAAAGACAAGATGAAACTAACAAGAAACAATCATAGAACCATGGTTACCTCGAAATAAAATGAAAGGTCGGATTAGGGTTTCTTTCTCTACCGAAACCGTAAGCCAAGTTGGAAGATTCCGCTTCAGTTGAAGGGTTCCTCTCGGTGTGGGGTTTCAATGGAGAACAACGATGGTTTGTGGTGGCTAATGGTGGATGTGGGTGATGGAGAAAGTGTTTGGGATGTTAGAAATGGCTTTGGAATAAAGAAAGGAGAAGAAATGGCATTTTTCCTAAGCTACACGAAAGCAAAGGCTGAAATGCTTAAATAAGAGATGCTCTCGGGAACGGAAGCTTCTAGCACACTCCAGACATCTTCTTAAAGATCCCAACGGTCAGATCATGTACAGGTGTCTTGTGAAGTTGCAGACCAAATTTCGAGAAGATCCAACGGTTAACGAAGGCTGGGCAGTGTTTTTACCGAGGAAGCTTCATGTAGCTTTCTCTAGAAGCTTCATTAAGAGGCTTCCTCCAGAAGCTTCCTCGTGGCTTCTTTGAGAAGCTTTCTCAAGAGGCTTCTTTGAGAAGCTAGATCCTTATCTATCCACACCCCTCTTTTAACTAAATTAACCTCCTTAAAAATAATTACGGATGAAAATAACGCAACAAATAATCAAACATCAAAAAAAATTACTAATAATATATATATATATATTAGGGTGTTACAGGTTGTTTGTTTAGCACTATTCCGTAGATTGAATTTCATAGCCGAAATAAATGATAATAAGGAAACTTGAAAGATTTTTGTTTGACTAATAAACATGTGGATTATACCAAGATCACCTAATTTTACCATGAAGTTAATTTTTATTGACAAGGAGGTCAGGTTAACTATTTTTTTTTAGTATGTTATATCCATTGGTTGTTGTTAGTTGTTTATGCAGAATCAAATATGATATGAAGTTTTGATGATGCCAAAGATAAGCACATCTCACGTTTGATCCAAGTCAAGAATCCAAAAATTCAAGATAATTGATGAACTTAGTTCCTAGAATCTAAGGAAGAGTTTCTTAATTGATGATGCACAGGTTTGGCCAAGGGTTATTTTCCAAAAGTTTTTCTGAGATTTCATAAATATGATATTTACTCTCTGGTAATTGATTACCAGAGGCAGTAATCGATTACGAGTGGCCAAAATAATTTTTGAAAGGTTCTTACGAAATTTGAATTTAAATTTTAAGCCTGTCATCGATTACACAAGGCTTGTAATTGATTACCAAAAGTTTTAAACATTTTATAACAGCCTTTAGAAATTCGAATTTAAATTTTAAAGCCTATAATTGATTACAACTTGTGTGTACTCGATTACCAGACATGAAAATTCAAATTTCAAGTCTGAAGAATCACAACTCTTCATAAACTAATTATGTAATCGATTACAACAGTTATGTAATCAATTATCAGTAAGGAATTTTTGAAAATAACTCCCAAGAGTCACATCTGTTCAAGAAATTTTTAAATGGCCATCAAAGGCCTATAAATAGGTGACTTGGGTTAAGAAATTCCTTAGAGTTTTTCTGAACAAATTGTCTTATCCTCTCAATACCAAATTGTCTTATAACTCTCAAAAAGAATTCCTTGGCCAAAACACTTGCAAATTCAATAAGGAATCTTGAGTGATTTTCAATTGTAATTGATGCAATCCTCCCTAGGTAGGGACCAATTATCAGGGCCATGAGCAAGAGGCTCCAAGAGGATTGGGCAAGAGCTGTTGAAGAAGGCCCGAGGGTTCTCATGAAACTCAGGGTAGATTTTTGAGCCCATGGACCAAGGTTGGGTCCACTTATCTTTGTACATATTAGATTAGGATTTCATTATTTTTTAGAGGGGGAGGTGAGCATTTGCTTACTACACCCCATTGCCACATCATATAGTCACACTTTGTGCATGTCCTTCATGCTTTACATGCCTCATGACACCTAACCACACTTAGTGGAGAATCTTGGAATTGATCTGGGATTAGTGGGCTGAACCATAACTGAATTTCACTAATCATAATTAGTGAAATTTTGGCTCCAAAATTTGGCTCCACAAATTCAATTTCAAATTCAAGTGAAATTTGAATTGAAATTCAAATTTCCCTCCAATTTTGTGTGACACTTAGGCTATAAATAGAGGTCATGTATGTGCATTTTTTCAACTTTGATCATTTGAGAGTTAAACTTCAAAGTCAAGACTTCTTTAGAGGCACTAAATTTCTGTAGAAGCAAGGCTTCAAGAAGATGTTTTGATGATGCCAAAGGAATGCGCCTCAAGTTTTATTCAATCCAAGAAATCCAAGATATATGATCAAGAAAATCTCAAGAATCTTCAAAGTTGAAAATGAAAGTTAGAAGTTGGAAGTGGAAGTTATTGGAAGTTGAAAGTTGAAAATGGAAGTTGGAAGTTAGAAGTTGGAAGTGGAAGTTACTGGAAGTTGGAAGTTGGAAGTAGAAGTTATTGGAAGTTGAAAGTGGAAGTTACTGGAAGTTGAAGTCGGAAGTGGAAGTTGTGTAATCGATTACAGTGAGTTGGTAATCGATTACCAATATTTAAAAATTCAAATTTCAAATGTGAAGAGACATAACTCTTCAGAAGTAACTGTGTAATCTATTACACCATTATGGTAATCAATTACCAGTAAGGATTTTCGAAAATAATTCCCAACAGTCACATCTTTTCATTTAAATTTTGAATGGCCATCAAAAGGCCTATATATATGTGACTTGGGCACGAAATTCTCTTAGAGTTTTTCCCAGTTCTCAAAAGGCATAATCCTCTCAAACAAAAATCTCTTATCATCCAACGTTCCTTGGCCAAACACTTGTGTTATTCAATAAGGAATTGAGTGCTTCATTGTAAACATCTATCTCTTTCAAGAGAGATCATCTTCTTCTTCTTCTCTTTCTAATGAAAGGGCTTAGAGACTGAGAGTCTCTTGTTGTAAAGCATTTGAACACAAAGGAAGGGTTTCCCTTGTGTGTTTCAAAAAGTGTAAATAATTTGTGAGATAGTGGAACTCCCAAGCGGGTTTCTTGGGAACTGGACGTAGGCAATGGACTTTGCCGAACCAGTATAAAAACTATGTTTGCACTTTCTCTTCCCTTAAACTCTTTTATTTTTTGGTTCTTAACATTTACATTCAAATTGTTTAGTTTGAATTATCATTTAGAAACTCGTCTTTAAGGGAACTTGGAACTTGCAATAAAATCAAAGTAGAATTTTTAATTGGGGAAATAGTTTGTAATATCTTAATTCAACCCCCCCCCCCTTCTTAAGATATTTGAGGCCACTTGTTTAACAATTTCGTGATCTTCTCTTTCTCTCCCTTCATTCATCTTCTTCTACCTTCAAGCTCTTATCCATGACTTCCTATGGTAGTGAGTTTCTTCTAAACTCATCTTCTACTTGAAGTGGCGTCTCCATTCATCTTTCTCCTTCTCCATTCCACTACAATCAAACCTCAAGAAGCAAAGGAATCCATTGATGAAGAAGATCCAAGGCCTACAAGCTCCATATGAAGCTACATCAGTAATATCTTTCTCTTAAAGAGAGAATTCTTCTTCTTCTGCTTATTCAAGAAATTGATTAAGGGACCGAGGGTCTCTTAAGTTGTAAGGATTTCTAAACGCAAAGGAAGGGTTGTCCCTGTGTGGTTCAGACTTTGTAAAAGGCATTTTACAAGATAGTGGAAATCTCAATCGGGTTGCTTGGGGATTGGACGTAGGCACAGGGCGTGGCCGAACCAGTATAAAAACTGAGTTTGCATTCTCTCATCCCTTAAACTTTTGTTATTTATTATTGTTTATATTTTTCTTTAAAGAAGTTTGTCTTTGAATTGTTCTTAGAATAATTCATAATAAGGGTTGCATTGTTAATAAAATAGAGAGTTAAATTTTAATTGGGGGATAACTTGTGTATCTTAATTCAACCCCCCTTCTTAAGATAACTGAGGCCACTTGTCTAACAAGTGGTATCAGAGCTTCATTCTTGTATAAAGTTTAGAAGCTTCAAGAATAATGGCCTCATCAAACTATTTATTTCCCAAAGGGAATTCTATAAATAGGCCTCCTATTTTTAATGGCATGGGTTACCATTATTGGAAAACCCGCATGCAAATTTTTATAGAGGCAACAAATCTGAATATCTGGGAAGCCATAGAAATTGGGCCCTACATTCCCACTATGGAGGCAGGAAATACAACCATAGAAAAACCTAGGGAAGAATGGAGTAAAGAGGAAAAGAAATTATTTCAATACAATTTAAAAGCCAAAAATATAATTACATCTGCTTTAGGGATGGCTGAGTACTTTAGGGTATCAAATTGTAAAAGTGCAAAAGATATGTGGGATACCCTACAGGTAACATATGAAGGTACAATAGATGTAAAAAGATCTAGGATAAATACATTGACTCATGAATATAAATTATTTAGAATGAATCCAAATGAAAGCATACAGGATATGCAAAGGAGGTTCACACAGATAATTAATCATCTTGCATCTTTAGGAAAAATATTTCCAAATGAAGATCTTATCAATAAAGTTTTGAGATGCTTAAGCAGGGAATGGCAACCCAAGGTAACAGTCATTACTGAATCACGATATCTATCTAACATGTCTCTTGCTACTTTGTTTGGAAAGTTATAGGAACATGAAATGGAATTGATGAGATTAAATCAACATGAGGAGAATGATAAGAAAAAGAAAGGAATTGTTTTTAAAGCTTCATCATCAACCCAAGAAAGAAGTGATAAGGAGGATTCAATTGAAATAGATGAAGATGATGATCTTAGTCTTTTTGTAAAAAGATTCAACAAATTTCTAAGAGTCAGAGGAAATAAAAAAAGATCAAATTTTAAATAAAAAAGAAGGGCAGAAGATTCATCCTTTACTCCAAAATGTTATGAATGCAATCAACCTAAACATCTAAGGGTTGATTGCCCAATTTTCAAGAAAAGAATAGAGAAATCTAAAAAGAAAGTTTTTAATGAAAAGAAGGCAAAGAAGGCCTACATTACATGGGATGACAATGATATGGACTCATCTGAAGATTCAGAAAACGAAGTTGTAAACCTGAGTCTAATGGTCAAGAGTTATGAAAGTGATGAAGAAGATTCCTTGAAGAAGAGTTGGTACATAGATAGTGGATGCTCTAAACATATGACGGGAGATGCATCAAAATTCACTCATATTTCTCTCAAGAAAAGCAGACATGTGACTTATGGTGACAGCAATAAAGGTAGAATTCTTGGAGTTGGAAAAATAGGTACGAATTCATCTACCTCCATTGAAAATGTTCTACTTGTTGAAGGTCTTAAGCATAGTTTGCTAAGTGTCAGTTAATTATGTGATAAAGGTTATCTAGTATCATTTGACTCTAATAATTGTGTTATTGAAAACAAGCATGATAGGAATATAAAGCATATATGTTATAGAACAAATAATGTTTATATGATCAATTTAAATCAAAAACAAAACCATGATCAATGTTTTCTTAGTAAAGATGATGATCCTTGGTTATGGCATAGAAGGATTGCCCACATAAACATGGAACATTTAAATAAATTGATTTCAAAAGATTTAGTTATTGGTTTATCAAAACTCAAATTTGAAAAAGATAGATTATGTGATGCTTGTCAGAAAGGAAAACAAGTAAGGGTTTCTTTTAAATCTAAGAATATTGTGTCAACAACTCAACCCTTACAACTATTGCATATGGATCTGTTTGGTCCTTCTAGAACTATGAGTTTTCGAGGGAACTTTTATGCTCTTGTTATTGTTTATGATTACTCTAGATATACATGGACATTATTTCTTACTCATAAAAGTGATGCATTTCATGCATTCAAGAAACTTGCCAAAGTTATTCAAAATAAGAAAAATCTTAAAATTGCATCTATCAGGAGTGATCATGGAGGAGAATTTGAAAACAAAGATTTTGAATCATTTTGTGATGAACATGGCATTGAGCATAATTTTTCTGTACCCAGAACTCCTCAACAAAATGGATTTGTTAAGAGGAAAAATAGATCCTTAGAAGAAATTGCTAGAACTTTACTAAATGATATTTTTCTCCCAAAATATTTCTAGGCAGAAGCCGTAAATACTACATGTTATATTATGAATAGAGCTTTAATAAGACCAATCTTGAAGAAAACTCCATATGAGTTATATAATGGAAGAAAACCTAACATTTCACATCTTCATGTATTTGGATGTAAATGTTTTGTGCTAAACAATGGTAAAGATAATTTAGGTAAGGTTGATGCTAAATTTGATGAAGGTATCGTTCTAGGGTATTCGTTGCAAAGTAAAGCATTTAGAATATATAACAAAAGAACTATGATTATTGAAGAATCCATTCATGTTTCTTTTGATGAATCTAATGCAAATTTGCCAAGAAAAGATATACTAGATGAAATTTCAAAATCATTAGAAGACATGCATATTCATGGAGAAGATCACAACGGAAAAGGAGATGGAAATAATGAAGATTCTCAAATTGATGAAATCAAAACAAATGATGATCTTCCAAGAGAATGGAGAGCTTTTAGATATCATCCTCTTGACAACATCATTGGTGATATATAAAAAGGGGTAACCACTAGACATTCTCTTAAAGATATATGCAATAATATGGCTTTTGTTTCTATGATTGAACCTAAAAATTTGAAAGAAGCCATAATTGATGAGCATTGGATAATAGCTATGCAGGAAGACTTAAACCAATTTGAAAGAAACAATGTTTGGGAGTTAGTTGAGAAACCCAAAAATTACCCAGTTATTGGAACAAAATGGGTATTTAGAAACAAGTTAGATGAAAATGGCATAGTTATTAGAAATAAGGCTAGGTTAGTAGCCAAAGGATACAATCAGGAAGAGGGGATAGACTATGAGGAAACATATGCTCTTGTTGCTAGATTAGAAGCAATAAGAATGTTATTAGCCTATGCATCCATTATGGATTTTAAACTTTATCAAATGGATGTGAAGAGTGCCTTTTTGAATGGCTTTATCCAAGAGGAAGTATATGTAGATTAACCCCCTAGATTTGAAAACTCAGATAAGCCCAGTCATGTCTTCAAATTGAAAAAGGATTTATATGACTTAAAGCAAGCCCCTAAGGCTTGGTATGAGCGTCTGAGTAAGTTCCTTTTAGAGAAGGATTTCTCTAGAGGTAAAGTGGATACTACTCTCTTCATTAAGAAGAAATTAAATGATATTTTATTAGTTCAAATCTATGTTGATGATATTATCTTTGGATCCACTAATTAATCTTTATGCAAAGAATTATCTCAAGACATGCAAAGTGAGTTTGAAATGTCAATGATAGGAGAACTTAATTTCTTTCTTAGGTTGCAAATCAAGCAAACCAAGAATGGAATTTTTGTCAATCAATCAAAGTATTGCAAGGAATTGATTCACAAATTTGGGATGGAGAATGCTAAGAATATGGCTACACCAATGAGTACTGCTTGCTATTTGGATAAAGATGAAACCGGTCAGTCAATAGACATTAAGCAATATCGAGGTATGATCGGATCACTTCTTTATTTATCTTCTAGCAGACCAGATATAATGTTTAGTGTATGTATGTGTGCTAGGTTTCAATCACATCTTAGTGTTGTAAGAGAATTATAAGATATCTATTAGGCACTATGAATATAGGTTTATGGTATCCTAAAAATTCTGCATTTTTTATGGCGAAACATTTGATTATTACCAAGTGTTTCAAAATTCTGCTTTGATTGATTTCATGTCTCTAAAACTGCCCTACTTTCCTGAATTAGTTAAGGTCTTCTACAATAACTTGAAAATTAAGGATGGTATTATTTACTCTGAGGTGCATAATATTCCAATTGTTATTGATTAGTCCTTATTCTTTTCCTTGACTAAATTACCCAGTCAAGGTGTTCCTTTTGAGGGCACCCTTGTTAATGACTGGAAATTTGATTATTCTAGTCATGATGCTCGCCGAATGATCTGCAATGATCAGATTGACATGACTGGTAGATTACTTGCTGGGTCATTAACCTTTGATTGTCGTATCATGCATTATATCATTGTTCGTATTTTGCTTCCTCGGTCTTCAAACCTTGCTCAAGCCTCTGAGGAGGATTTGATTTTGATGTGGGCCTTTCAAACTGGTCGTCAGATCGATTGGACCCATTTAGTTCGGTACCGGATGCATAAGGCATTACGGGCCAATGCACCTCTGCCTTATCCTCACCTTGTTACTCTTTTTCTTCATCATTTCAATGTTCCTTTGGATGATGAACCATTTGTCAAGGTCAAAAGGTATTTCTCTTTGGTGCTGGTGTGGTTACCTTCTTTAGTTACCGAAAGGATGTTGATGGTCAATGGGTTCGCAAACATGACTTGCCTTCGCCTATTCCTGACGAGCGTACCCCATCTCCTCCACCACAACGGGGTGATTCCACTTCTTTTCTGACTGAAGTCCTCATAGAACTCCGTGGTCTTTGAGCTTTTGTGGGTGAATGCTTTAATGCGATAGATACTCGCCTTGATGCAATGGATACTCGCTTTGATGGGATGGATACGAGGATCACTCGACTCAAAGATAATATGAGCTTCATTAGGCGTTGCTTTGATCCCCTGGCCAACTCTTACTTTATGTTCTATTTCCTTAGTTTTATATGTATTTCAGCCTTGTATTTTGGCATTTATTACTTTAGAACTTTGATTAAGCTTGTCTTGGATGTTTACCATTCTGTTTTGCTTTGTGTTTGGACTTTGTTTTGATAACTTAAGCCTAGTTGGTTTGATTTAGTTTATGGATGGATTGTGCTATGGTTTTTTTTGTTGCCTTAGTTCTTTTCTTTAGACGTTTTTGGCTTTTTGAGGTTGCCAAAGGGGGAGAGAGCAAGGGTAGAATTTATCATAAACTTATGCATAGATTCCAATCTTGAGGGGGAGTAAGGGTTGTGAGCACACATTATCAATTGTATATCATTTATCTTGATTTAAGATTATTGTCATCATCAAAAAGGGGGAATTGTAGAAGCAAATATGATATGAAGTTTTATGAAGTTTTGGTGGTGTCAAAGATAAGCGCTTCTCACGTTTGATACAAGTCAAGAATCCAGAAATTCAAGATAATTAATTAACTTAGTTCCTAGAATCTAAGGAAGAGTTTCTTAATTGATGATGCACAGGTTTGGCCAAGGGACATTTTCCAAAAAGTTTTTCTGAGATTTCATAAATACGATATTTACTCTCTCGTAATCGATTACCAAAGGTTGTAATCGATTACCAGTGGCCAAAATAATTTTTGAAAGGTTCTTATGAAATTT
Source organism: Glycine max (assembly GCF_000004515.6). Classification (NCBI taxonomy): domain Eukaryota; kingdom Viridiplantae; phylum Streptophyta; class Magnoliopsida; order Fabales; family Fabaceae; genus Glycine; species Glycine max. The sequence continues at coordinate 21,192,435 of NC_038250.2, forward strand.
GAATTTAAATTTTTGTTGGATCAAGTGGCCTCAGAATAATTAAGAAGGGGGGTTGAATTAATTATTCCTAAACCTTTACTAATTAAAAAAATTGCTCTTCTAAGGCTTTTACTATGCTGTTAAGTAAATAAAGAGTAGAAAAGAAAATTAACCAAAAGTAAAAGCGGGAATCAAAATGCACAGTGAAAATTAAAAGAGTAGGGAAGAAGGAGATAAACACACAAAAGTTTTTATACTGGTTCGGCAACAACTCGTGCCTACATCCAGTCCCCAAACGACCTACGGTCCTTGAGATTTCTTTTCAACCTTGTAAAAATCCTTTTACAAGCAAATATCCACAAGGGATGTACCCTCCCTTGTTCTCTTTGAACAACCTAGTGGATGTACCCTCCACTAGAATTGATCCACAAGAGATGTACCCTCTCTTGTTCTCAGTCAAACCCAAGTAGATGTACCCTCTACTTGTACCACAAAGGATGTACCCTCCAATGTGTTAAGACAAAGTTCTCAGGCGATTAAACCTTTGAATCTTTGTGAATGGGGATACAAAAGAATTCTCAGGCGATTAGTCCTTTGAAATCTTTTGTATATGGGAATGGGAAGAATCAAAAGAATTCTCAGAATGTGTCGTTTTGAATTCTTTGACAAGGGAGAAGGGAGACACAAAAGAATTCAGGCAGTTAGTCCTTTGTTCTTTTGGAAAAGGGAGAAGAGAGAAAAGGATCAATAGCACAAGTTGTCAAGGTTTAGAAAACCAGAAAACTTTGGAAAGCTCTTGGCAAAAGGGAGAAACTCAGAAATCAATGTGGAAAAATTGCTTGTGTAAAGAATGAATTGGAAAAGATAGATGTATGTATCAAATACAAAACAAAGCACTGCTTTTATAGACTCTTCATGTCTAGTCAAGAGAACCATTACAAGAGTTATGACCTTAAGAAAAACAAACCAATTTGAAAAAGTCAAAAACTATTTGAAGAGTTACATCTTTTGATTTGTTCAGAAACTATCACTGGTAATCTATTACCAAATCAGTATAATCGATTACACAGTTTTTTTGCGAAAGGATGTGACTCTTCACATTTGAATTTGAATTTCAACGTTCAAACACACTGGTAATCGATTACCAAATCATTGTAATCAATTACAACATTTTGAAATCAATTGGAATATTGTAAATTCAGTTGAAAGCTTTTTGAAAAACATTTTGCTACTGGTAATCGATTACAATAATCTGGTAATCGATTACCAGAGTAAAAACTCTTTGGTAAAAGGTTTTTGAGAAAAATTCATGTGCTACTCAATTTTTGAAAAAACTTTTTAATACTTATCTTAATTGAGTCTTCTCTTGATTCTTGAATCTTGATCTTGATTCTTGGAACTTTAATCTTGAAACTTGATTCTTGAAATGAAATTTCCTCTTGAACCTTGAAGTGTTCTTGATTCAATCTTGAACTCATTCTTTGATTCTTGAGATCATCATGTTTGTTATTATGAAGTGTTCTTGACCTTTGAGCTTTTTGTCATCACCTTTGTTATCATCAAAACTTCTTTGAATCAATCTTGATTCATCATGAAGCTTGCTTCTACAATTTTAAGCCTGTCATCGATTACGCAAGGCTTGTAATCGATTATCAGAAGTTTTAAACATTTTATAACAACCTTTTGAAATTTGAATTTAAATTTTAAAGCCTATAATTGATTACAACTTGTGTGTAATCGATTACCAGATATGAAAATTCAAATTTCAAGTCTGAAGAGTCACAACTCTTCATAAACTAACTGTGTAATTGGTTACAACAGTTATGTAATCGATTACCAGTAAGGAATTTTTGAAAATAACTCCCAAGAGTCACATCTGTTCAAGAAATTTTTAAATGGCCATCAAAGGCCTATAAATAGGTGACTTGGGTTAGGAAATTCCTTAGAGTTTTTCTAAACAAATTTTCTTATCCTCTCAATACCAAATTGTCTTATAACTCTCAAAATGAATTCCTTGGCCAAAACACTTGCAAATTCAATAAGGAATCTTGAGTGATCTTCAATTGTAATATCTTTCTCTTAAATGGAGAATTCTTCTTCTTTTTCTTATTCAGGAAATTGATTAAGGGACCGAGGGTCTCTTAAGTTGTAAGGATTTCTAAACGCAAGAAAAGGGGTTGTCCTATGTGGTTCAGACTTTGTAAAAGACATTTTACAATATAATGGAAATCTCAAGCGGGTTGCTTGGGCACCGAAAGTAGGCACAGGGCGTGGCCGAACTAGTATAAAATCTGAGTTTGCATTCTCTCTTCCCTTAAACTTCTGTTATTTATTATTGTTTATATTTTTCTTTAAAGAAGTTTGTTTTTGAATTGTTCTTGGAATAATTCATAATAAGGGTTGCATTGTTAATCAAAAAGAGTTAAATTTTAATTAAAGGATAGGTTGTATATCTTAATTTAACCTCCCTTCTTAAGATAACTGAGACTACTTGTCTAACAGTTTATAATAAGTATTTTTTTGTAAACTATGATTTCAAATGTTGATGGTCCAGGGTGATAAAATTCTAGCTCAAATGAAGAATGTTGATGTCCAAATGGGGAATATAAATTACTGCACCTTTTAAATTTTCAAGATCGGCACTTTTCCTCCATCAAGCTTTTACAACTTTTCAAGAAAAAAATATGTAAAAAAAATCACTTTCTTAACCAATTTCCTAAAATTATTATTTCTTTCAATCTCAAAATAAATGTTGCACTTGGAAAAAAACTATCCTAAAATAAGTGTCGATTTTAGATTTTCAATGTAATATTAATTTTTTTTATTAATAAGTGTCATTTAAGGTTTTTAATGTAATATTGATATTAAAATTAATTTTATAAAACTACTAATTTTACAGCATTTTGGAACATAATTTGGAAGGCAGGGAGTAGTTAGTATTTGCCTTAATACAATTATACGTCCCGTTTAATTTATACGCCCTTTGTCTGCATTAACTATATTCTAATTTCCAAGTCAAGCGAGCAAATTTGAAAGGTAGAATTATTCAAATGAAAAGAAAATTAAAGGAAACTCCTGAAGCCACAAATATAATGGCAATAAAGATGAAAATGAGATACAAAAAATATTTTTATCATATATTTTTTTTTGTTTTTGAATCTACAAGAAGCGATAAAAACATATAAGATGTAAAAAATACTTTTAATTACAAAGAAACTTTAATAGATAATGTCTTTTAGCCATATTATTAAATATTTATTAATAATTCATTTTATAAAAATGTTTAAAATCTTATAAAATTATCGTTTAATAAGTTCAAAAGATGAAAATAATTAAAATAACAAAGTTTGAAGAAAAAAAATATAAAACCATGAAGAGTTATATTGTTGAAAGAGACTGTACCTGTACAGCGATTTTGGCTTTGCCTGATTAATTTTTTTCATTTTATTATTATTATTATTATTATTAGTCTAAAGGAAAATGATTGGAAAAACTAAGTCGTCATTGTATTATCTTTCCACACTCGATCGGTCTAGTTGACTTAATACTTCTTGGAAACTTTCCAGATGGTTGTAAATATTTGGTGATAAATTATTTTAAATGATTTAATTTGGTATTTAAATTTTTAATAAATTAAATTTGATTTTTTTTTTTAAATGCACCTCATGAGTCTAACTATCGTTGAAGACCGTATGCACGCAGGTCTTCTAGCAGTGGGGCGTACTGGAAGATCTATTTTTCAGAAATAGTTTTATTTTTAAAATAATATATATATATATATATATATATATATATATATATATATATATATATATATATATATATTAACCATTAAAAATTGAAACTGAAAACAAGAATAATTGAAATTCATAATTATAACAACTTCAATTTAATTAGACGGAAATGATGAAATTGAAGTATTTTCAAAAAACTACTTGATAATCGAATTGAATCTATTAAAAACTTAGGATGAAATTAAATCTTTTAAAATAATTTAATGACGAAATTAATAATTAAACTTAAATATTTTTCTTAAAAAGAAATCTTTCTAGAAATTTGTATTTATCTTTATGGAGTAGCTGATATTTTGTAGAGCCATAAAGCACACTTTTTTTTTGTGATGAACAATACTTGATAGATATAGGTGTTTGTATGTATATTTAAATTTGAAAAATTTATAAATATCTTTATTAATTAAAATTTATTAAATAGATTGTTAGTTACAGATAAATCTATAACAAAAAATAAGTCATTTCAAAAGATATGAAAAGTTCTCCCACCTAGCCTCACTGCATTTCCATTTCCTTGGCAGTTCAGTTGCCTCTGGTGAAAAAATACGTTAAACTCATGGTATGGAAAAAAATAATTATTTTTTATTTTTATTTTTATTTTATTCTCGACAATTAATTAATTTAAATATTAAACAAATTTATTGTAAGAAAAAATTATGTCAATGACACATTTTAAATGAATTTAGAACATCAATCATTTTAATAATATTTACTTACTTGTTGAAAACATAATAAGATATATTAGAAGTTATTGTATAACATGAATCCTTGAAATTGAAAAGTCAAGTTTTCTTTTATCTTATCACACACTTCAAAAAAATCAAAGATTCTCAATGTGAAAAATCCCAAAGAGCAATTGAACATAGTGATGGCAAAAGGGATCTAGTTACACACTATTTATTAATCATAGATACCTTTCATTATAAGTTTAGTGATGGAGGCTGAAATTTGGTGAATTGGGAGTTCATGATTCCCACTACACTAATGTTTGTTGTTGGGAAAAATGATTTAGTGTTTTCTCACCGATAAGGACAGTCTTTGGGTGAGAATTCTTCCTCAAAATATTTGCAAAAGAATACTATTTTGAACATGGAGGATAAAGAATACTATTTTGAACATGGAGGATAAGGGAGGGGCATCTTATGCTTGTTAAAGCATGAACCCATGTGTTATCACATGCCTTGTGCACCTTTATCATGTGTACCTGTTACGAGAAAGGATACTGAGGGGGTACCATTAGCAGGGGAGGTGCAGAAAGAAACAAGACCAAGGCCACTCAGGATGAAGTCCACTCCAGCATATTTGAAGGAGTACGAACGAAGCCATGCAGAGTGGGGCGCGTAGCTGATGCGGTGAACGTGGATTAGCCTCAGTGATATCAGAGGGAGAGGAGGGAAAGGGAATCTTTCTATTAAAACTTTTGTTAGTCGTTCAACTTCTGTTAGTTCTGTTAGAAGGTTAAATTTTTTTCTTTTTCTCTAGTTTCTTTTATTTCTTTTCTTGGTCCTTTTGCCACTTCGTTCCTGTATCTTCATCTATCCCACCCACCAGCACAAGTATATCGTGTTGTCCCACCAAGAGCAAACGACGACGGCACCACCATAACAAACATGACAGCAAAATCAAAGGAAAATAAGTAGGACAACAGCAACACAAAACCCAACACCGCAAACACCACAACGACGAAGGAAACGACAATGAGTCTCCCTCTCTCAGGTCTGATAATAAACTGGTTCCTTTCTCAAATCAGAAACAAAAGAAATCATTTTCTCATATCTGCAGAAGAAGAAAAACACAAACATCACCGCAGCACTGTTTAGGCCAGCATCAATGTTTTCGTTGTCGGAGAAGGGATGAAAGAAAGAGAGCGTTAGCAGAGATAGAGAGAGAAAGATGGAGGCGTTGGTGGCGGGAGTGCGGTAGCAATGGTGCGACTGTCGTGGTGGCTTGAAAATATGCGCGACAACGAGTGTGGATCGACGCGGTGATGGAAACATGCGCTTGCGTCATTGAACTCCCTGTTTTCGTTTTGGCCCCTTTTATTTTAATTGGTTGTGATATCATGTTTTGGATTTCTGGGTATCTTTGATTTTTGTGGCTAGATTTAGATCTGTGGTTTTTGTTTGTGTATGATTGTTTTTTGTGTTGTGGAGTTCAGATGTGTTGGTGAGGAAATGATGACGTGGTGCTTGAAGAAGGTGGAGCTTCTTCGCGGCAGTTGTGATGAAGAAATAACAGAAAAAAGAAATTAGGGTAAAGGATAAATTGGTAAAGAAGAATGAAGACAAAAAAAACAAAAGGAGAAAAAAAAACTCTTCAGTCATCTAATTTAAAACTAATATATCTCACAGTCGGTATTTATGTTGGTACGATGCCAAACTTCTTTAGCCTTGGCACCGTGGCCTTCATTTTGTTTGAGGGATTTACTCCAAGGGAATGATTGGAATGTGCATGTCTTGTTTTCAATGCCTCTTTCTCAATTTATTCGTATTGGGTATCAGTAGCAAAATAATATGTCACAGCTAAAATCAGACATAAAAAAAATAGACACACACTTTCTTATAATAGGAGAATACTTTCACTCTCACATTGGAATGCTACGCTTGTAGTGAGATGATTTGAGGAGCAAAATGGTTGGTATTTATAGGCAAAGGTTTGACCTGATGCATTAAATGCAATGGCAAATTTTCTACCTCTAGCTAGCATATGTAGAAAAGGTTTACTAGTCGTTCCTTTTTTTCTTACATGCCACAAAAGGTGGCTTTACACACTTACAGCTTCAACACTCCAAGCCTCAATGATAATCATTTATCCCCCTCTGCCCATGTTGAAGTCTATTGGTTCTCGCGTGGTTTGCTGACGAGTTTGTACACTGCTACTTTATCTTATAAATGGCTGACTTCATATAATCTTGAAACTGGCCCTTCTCTCAGTTTCAAGTGGCCTTGGAAGGTTAACATTCCAGAGAAAATTATCATTTTCTTGTGACTCATCCTTCATCGGAATCTTGCTAATTCTCCGGCTTGTCCTACTTTGTTCCCATGGGATTGAGGACTCTCTACACTGCTTGAGGATTTCCCTCAAGCTAGGGAGGTTTGGTTGCAGTTGGGCCTGCGAAACCTGATTTCCTCTCCCGTAACTATAAGGACTAGTTGAAGATGCACCTTATGGCTGAATATGGCTTCTTGTTTGTTGCAGGGTTGCGGTGGTTATGGCATTGGTGTAACAAGAAGATTTTTTATGATTGTCATTGGAGTATTGCTCAAGAACTTCATAATACTTTTCATCTTCATGATGATATTGTCCTATCAGTGATGTAGCATTGTAATTTCTATGATGCTCAATTAAGTATTTTAATTAAAGTGTAAGAGTATTAAATTTAATTTAAGTGTGATAAATTACTTTCTGGATCGTATTTTGTGTAAGTTGTTTGTCATTCCACATGCATTTTCTTGATAGAACTTACATTTGAATACTAGTTTTGTATTGTAGAAGTACAGTCGCTCAATTGAGTGAAAGAGTTAGAAATTACACAAAATTATAAAGATTTAAAGACTCTACAACTGATAACGATCGAGGTAATCAACACAGCCATAGTCAAATGATAACAATCCTCCCAAAACAGTGCCAAGGATCTGATAACTATCATGGTAAACTCACCATGGTCGTTGTCAACTCATAAGGGTCATGGTCTGCATAAAGCCCAAGGCTTCAATGACAACAACCGTATTAAACAAGTGGCCTCAATAACTTAAGAGGGGAAGTGAATTAAGTTTAAAAAGTTTTTCCTAACAAATTTTAATTCTCTCTTTAAAATAAATTTGCAGACTTAATATGTAGAAAAGAAGTAATGAACAATTAACTTGATGCTTCTTTAAATATGCAAAATAAAATTAAACTGCAATAAAGTAAGAGAGTTTAGGGAAGAGAGAATTGCAAACTCAGTTTTATACTGGTTCGACTATGCCTTATGCCTACGTCCAGTCCTCAAGTAATCTACTTGAGATTTCCACTAACTTGTAAATCCCTTTACAACTTCTGAACCACCCAGGGATATCCTTCCCTTGTGTTCAGAAAACTATACAAATCAAGAGACTCAGTACCTCTTGATTAACAATAGTTTGCTTTGAAGTACAGAAGAATGTTTAACTATCTTTTAGAGAAGAATGATACAACTTGAAGAACTTATAAGAATCCTTAATGATTTTGCAAGTGTTTGGTCAAAGGTTTTCTTGTGAGAGGATAAGACAATGAATGTTCTGAAAAAACTTTGAAGAATTTTGAATACAAGTCACATATTTATAGGCCTTTGGTGACCTTTCAAAAAACTTGTGAAGAGTTGTGACTTTTCAAAGTTATTTTTGAAATTTCCTTATTGGTATTCGATTACAGATATGTGATAATCGATTACACAGTTAATTTTGAGGAGTTATGCCTTTTCAGTTTGAATTTCAAAATTTTCTGTTACTGGTAATCGATTATACAATAGTGGTAATCGACTATAGCTTTTAAATTTCAAATTCAAACTTTTCTAAAAGCTGTTAAAACCATTTTTGCTTCTGGTAATCGATTACTAGAGAGAAATGCATATTTTTCAAATGTAATATTTACTTAAAAACTTTATAAGATATTTGAAAGCTTAAGTCTTTTAAGGCCAAACCTTTGCAACCTTTTTAAGAGATTCTTTTAACATATAAAGGTCTATTGTAAATCGTTTCTCTTGATTTCTTGATCTTGACTTGAATCAACGTTGAATAGCTTTAATCTTTTGGCATCATCAAAATCTTCATACAGCATATGCACTTACAAGCCGTGGTGGATTCACCATGGTGGTAGTGCGTCTTTTTGAGTAGTTATTTTTAAGAAGCTATATATGGAGGTCTATGTCTTGTAAAAGAGAAATTATTCAATTTTATTCTTATCTTTTACAAATTTGGGAAAACCTTGAGGGCTTTTGAGAATTGAAGAGTGTGGACAACATCACTAAGACAGATCGTGATCATCGTTCCTGTCTATAGGTATGTCTATGTTTACTCTTTGTAGGATTACTAGTTTTTCTCTAATCATGAGTGGCTAGTCCCCTTAGTTTGGGGTTTATGATGTAATTGTCCATTTGTACTCGTTTTCCCTGTTATTAATGGAATTTTTCATTGTTTCATGTTAATTAATTATCTTCCTTATTTTATTGTTTATTAGAAACCGGTCATTCTAATACTCAATCGATTGAATAGTAATGATCATTTGCATGAAATTGGTAGATCTAAATAGCGAATGTTTTACTCCAAATTGTATCATCAAACTGTTTGGGTAATCTCTAATAAGTTAGTTAATCTTTAATTAATCATCCCTAAAATTGATTTTATCCTTTGAATTAAATTGATACATCCATAATCATTGAGGTATTGATTTAAGGGAAAGAGCATCTTTTGACCTTGATCATAGACTTTAGTTAGAATCGATAATTAATTGGAAATGAATTTGATTAGGACTAGGATTGGGGAAAATTGGTACTATTGAGTCATAATCCCTTATCCATGGTTATCAAACTCTTGAATTAACTCGTTAACTCTTACGAATTTACGAATCCACTTGTCATCTGCGAGTTGACTCTTGAGTAAACTCTTTTTTTAGTAAACTCTATAAATTCTAAGTAAACTCGGTAGACTCTCGAGTTAAGCATCGAGTCAACGAGTTAGCAAGTTAAAAAAATTAGACCAAAATGTAAGTCATTTTTTATTATTTTCTGTCTGTTTAGTATTCAACATACCTCCATTTAGCGTGTTGTTCTCAAATATAAAATTCTCACCTTTAATAATATCAAATCTTTGTTTTCTAATAACATCAAACCCTCAATGAGAATGGTCTACCACTACTTTAACCTCTACAAGTTATTGTCTAGTAGTGATGTATTATTACTAGACTTAGTTATTTAAATATTCTGAACTTTATGATTTATTGTTTTGCTTTATTATATTGTTGCAATGTTTAATTAGTATGTTATTTGTAGATATTTTGTTATTATTTTTATATGAAGTAGACTCTTACGAGTCTACGAGTTGAGTTTATGAGTCGAGTTTATGGAACTCTCACGAGTTTGCGTAAACTCTCGAGTTTGATAACCTTGCCCTTATCACTCTTATTATAACTCAAAACCTCTCTTTATATTCATTTATGTGCCTTCTTATAAAAATCAAAATCATAAAAATATTTAAATCCTCTTTTTAATCATTTCTACTGTTAGTTAATAAACTTGACTAATTGGGAATATAACTGGTATTTTAGGTTTAATATCTAGACTTTCAAGTCCACTGTTATTATTGCGTAGGGTATACTTGCTTTTATACGAGCCTAACATATTTTACACATCCAAGTGCCTCTAATTAAATAATTAATTATAAGATGATGGGTTGTTATATTTATGCCTATGATATATATATGTCATGTTGTATGTATGTTTTGATGATTTTTAGAGTAGTTGAACCTAAGTGGATGGGCCTTAAGTCATGAGATAAGAGTGGGTGATTTTAGTGAAGTGTGGGTGTAAAAAGAAGGAAGTGAGAGAGTCATAAACTCCTCACAAACCCTTAGCAAATCTGGACCAAAACATAGACTCTCTCATTTTACTCTTTTCTTCCTTTCCAAGACAACCCACCATTAGAGAGTGTGAGACCTTGAATTTCCTTGACTCAAGGGACCTTGTAGTGGTGCTCTTTTTGAGTTTTGAGGCTAGTTTGGTGGTAATGAACTCTTTTATTTCCCCTTTCATTTTCTATTTTCGTTTTTCCTCCATGAGCACTTGTGGAAGTTTATAAAAATGTACATTTTTATGGTTTTGATGTGATTTTTGTTGGTTTTTGGGGTTTGAGTGGTATGGAATGTTGAATCAAGGATTTTGAAGACTAGTCTTGGGATCTTTTGGTTTTACAAATTTTGCAATGTCAAACAAATTTTTAAAGATCTGCCATTTGTATTGGATATTTTAAGACTAGACATGTTAAGTGTTTTAGACTTAGTTCTCTTTCTCCATACTTAGTGGTTATGATAGAGGACTATCCAAGGAGAAAGAGTTTGACTTGGGTGGACTCAACATGGATGGATGGACCAATCACTTGAGCCAGGAATAAGAGATTTCAAGAAGAGTTTGACGAGAAACTAAATTCTCTCATGGAGGAAACATAAGAAGTGAAGCTCATGAATTTTAGCCAACTTTTAGAATAAGATTTATGTTCATTTTTAATTGTATTTTGAAACTATTTTTGGACTTGTAATGGGTTGGTACCTTTTTATTGTTATTTTTTTAAGTCTTTTAATTATTTGACTAGTTATTGGATCTTAGGCCTAATTTAGGGTTATTACTAGTAATTATAAATAAGCTCCTTAAATACTTTGTTGACAGTATTTTTTATCAAATCTCATATAAGACACAATTAAGAGAATACATCTCTCTTGGTTCTTATGTGAAACCTTAGGTTCTTATCAAATGATTTTATTCTCTGTGACGAATCATTCCCAACTTATTAATTTTCCAAGATTGTGGCGTTGTTCTTAACATCTCTTTTTTTAATTCCGTTTTTTGCTTTTTATTTTCCTAAATTTTAGAGAATCCTAAATAGGTTCTTCAGTTTGTTTATGCTATGAATTAGATCCGCAAACTAGGATTCCATCATCATCACATATGAAAAGACATATATATCTTAAAGTTTCTAAGAAGCAAGTTCAACATTGGATAATAGATTACCAAGTTTAAGTAATCAATTACAAAGTGTTGAAACAAGCAACATAACTTACATCTCTTGAAATATTAATAGGTTTTATCGAATTAATTGATTATCCGATCCAGTTTCAAAAGAATAAAGTCTCTATAACTCAAAATAATCAATTACCACATATTGTAATCGATTAAATTGTGTATGAAAATTTAGGAGCTTTATGTATTTCAAAATAATTGATTGTCACATTTGATAATCGATTATTCCAAAATCATACCAACATGAGAAGTTCTCTTTCAAACAAGATAATCCATTTGAAGCTATGATCATGGGAATAATAAGAAGAGTAATATTCAAAGTACGCAAAACCCGTCTAGACAAAGGACAGTCCAGGAAGTAGTGAAATAAAGTCTCTGAGGACCCTCTACACCTAGGACATGTATCATTAGGACTAATATTCTTGTAATGGAGCATCTGGAGAACTGACAGAGAATCATGCCAAATAAACAAAGAAATTTATTTGTTATGGTAACGTAATAGCATATGTTATAAATAGGAAAGTATTATAGTGTATTTAATTTAAATGTGAACAAGGATATTAGGGACAATTATTTTTCATTGACTTCGAAAGTTTTAGACTTTATTTAATTTAACGTTGATCTCGAAAGATCAAAATTAGAATTTTGTGAAGTTCCAAAGTCTTTAAAATCAATAATAGTGTTCAAAATTTACTACTAGTGAGTAGTGACACTAGAATAGAGGTTACATATATAAACCAAGAAAAAACTTTAGGTGAAAATCACTGGTAATTGTTTATCATTAATAAAAAATTTACTGTAATAAAAATGACTTGATTGCCCAATGGCTAAGGCGCTGGTTTACGTAAACAGAGGTTCTGGGTTCGATTCAAGTCTACTAATGCTAGTTATTTTCCTTTTCAATTTTTCTTTAGTTGTTGCGCATTTCGAGTTATTTCTCTTGGTTAACGTGAGAAAACACAATTGAAAATTTGTAACGAGACCCTTTCTATTACTTGGGCAGTTCCTGTTTGAGGAAAACGTAAAATTCATAATTAGAATAGTAAACAAATGCGTCTAGTTAAAGCTGTAATAAATTACTTTCACATAAGCAGCATCAGTGATTGAACACAACTAGAGAGTCTACACTATAAAGAAACAACATTCTCCTATGCTGCATTCTATCACTAACAAGAATATAAAATAGTTATAAAAGAACATCGTAATGTTCAGTTACACTCTTGGGGAGTATCACGTAGATGCTTAAGGGTGTTGAAGAAATTTCCCAGGCTTGCTATGAGCTTGTCCCCTTGGCATCTTGTAAAGTCAAAATGGGAGTCCTCTAAATTTTGTGAGACACCCCCCTTATAGTCTGCTGCTGATTCACTAGCAATTGTTCCGATTTCTACAGCCAACACTTGCAATTTCAGAGTCAATGTTTCCTCATTTTCTTCCCTGTTAAATGTTATATTTTCTGTGCCAATCGGCTTTGGCCTTTTGATATGGTGGTTTTCATTCAGCTCTACTCTGCCCGGACTCTTTGGTGGCATCACCAAGTGCTTTGGAGGTCTTTCTGCAGTACCTTTCAACTTAGGTCTTGATTCTAGGAAGTCTTTCAAATACTCGTCCTCTAAATTATCATCCTCGAGCCCTTCTTCATAGCTGTCCTCAGGCCTTTGTTCATGAAATTTCTTAGGCTTTTGAACTTGGCATCTCGATTTACTTCGTTGCCGTTTTCTTTTGGACCCTATTCATTGAATTTATGAAAATTTATCTGTTGTGAAGTTCTAAAGAGTAAATAGACAATGAAATACAAGTTACATGATAATGCTCCAAACGGGATTAAACAAACTTAGTTTCATATTTAATTCATTTCCTAAATAATTAAAAAAGTGAGGAAAACTTTTAAGTCTCCCTGTGTATCATGGTTCTTCCACAATTTCAACATTTTTATCAATGTTTTAACTTTGTAATTATAATTATTTGTAATTTATGCTCAAGTAAAATTTGTAGGCTCCAAGCCATAGTTTTTTCCTCAATTTGCTCTCACCTTGTGTTGTACAGAAGGAAAAAGAATCAAACTCATTTTCAAATATCCAATTTTAAAGATCTAGATTCTTGTGTCATATAAAATTTGTATAAAAGTAAATCTACTTTTATTTATTTGAAACCAAAAGTAAGTTTTGCAATTATATTAGTATAAGTATACATAAAATTATTCATTTATTTTTTGTAGAACTAGAAAATATATAAAAAAAATATCACTATTGCATCGTAATAAATAATAAATAATCCTTTCAGTTTTCAGGGCAAGTATCCTAGATGATCTCTTAGGAATGGTTTCTTTGTCTTATAATATTACATGAGGCAGAGTTTCCTTGTTTAAGATGCAAAATTTGATTATTCAGATTTAAGGGTTAATGCAGAGTACACTGTAACACATTTATACTTTATTATTCAGAGGGAAAGTTTGTTCTCTTTTTTTCCTCATCATCTACCTAAAATACCTGTAATATCAACAATGTGCTTAGAGATTCAGACATGAATACCTATCTAACTCTGAATAATACACTGTTTTATTGATAATAGAAGAGAAAACAAGAAAGGATAAGAGCCGTAGCTCCAAATCTTAGAAATCTCTAGACTCTCACTAACAACAATATTCTCAACATGGTTCCCAAATTTGCCCCACTACACCCATATAACACACTCCCTCTAACAGACTCAACCTTCTCTCTCTATTACCAACTCTGCCCCTCCCACTAATTCTTGCCTATAGCTTGTATTGCCTTGGGAATTTGGGACTACAGGAATAAACTAGCAGAGGTTTACGAGTTAGGAGTGTCATTCATATCAGATTCCATGATGAATATTGTTATTCATTCAGTCCACATTCTCTATATATCAAGGGTTTTGAATAGGAAAGGCAAAATGAGTTTAACTCATAAGGTCAGCCAAACATGTTCTTTTAGCAGGCCAGGTTGGCTCATTGGTCCGTTTTCCCCCATTGATGTTGGATCATGGACTAATAGATTTAGAACTTTGTGTTAATTATTAAGATCTGTCTGGTTTGAGAGAAAACATATTATTTTTTCATTTTTAGTTTTTACATAATTTTACTAAAAGATCATATTGCTTTCACATTTCCTTCTCTTGATTCCAAAAATTTCACTTTGATTGCCAAAATCCAGTTGCATGACAACCTCTATTATCTAAGATGGTTGTGTCAATGAACTATGGATTCAAAAGCCATTATCCGCAACCTCCATCGAAAACCTCCTAATTTGACAGCCACCATCAATCCAAGCCTAGCTCTAGATGTGCTCAACAATGCAATCATCTCCGATACTGTTGAGGCATACGTAGCATCTTTCATGCAAGGGCAAGGACCATGCATCACAGCCTTACTCGCAGACTCAGTGACCCATGCAAGAATTGGTGCAACCCGCGAGGGCACCGTGAGACAATAAATTTTTTTGGCAACGCTTTTAGAAAGGGGATAGCAGGAAAAATTGGCCTTCCCAATCCATTTTTAGAAAAGGGCCAACCCACCTTGCCATGTTTTTCACAAAGCGGAGTGATTCAACCAGCTTTACCAGCTCTGTGCATGTTCAAATCTAAAACTATAAAATTATACAGCTTGTAGTTCTTCATATTAAATAACTAATTAAATTTCATAATTTGTTCAGTACGCTTTGCTAAGCAAGAGAAAAATCAGAATATAAGCAAGTTTATATTTAAGAATCCCCACAATTTCTTCTCATGAATTTTTATTCATTAATGAGGGCCTAATTCAACCTAAGGCCCCTAAAGCCTACTTCCACTTCCACCATTAATGAGCAACACTGCAATCTGGCAAACATGTGTCCTTTAGAGCTCAAGAATACATTTAAGCTAGCCAAATACAAGTATGTATGCTTAATGGGAAGCCTCCTTAACCTCCCCCATTCTACTCAAACACAAACATCTCACCCTGATTTATGGCCGCAAAGACACAAACCAGTTCAACCAGGTGTTCCTACTAGGCACCCATAAGTTGTCGCTATCAGCCAAGATACAAACCACAAATTCCAGATTTTTCCACATGTTTAAATGCATTGAGTAAAACTACTTATTTACTTATTCAATCAATCACCATGGTAATGATTGTAGAAAACAAATTTTTACACCAATGTGTATCAAACCGAAAACAAGAACAAAACTGGCATATAGAACTGCACAATGAAGAAGCAAGAAGCAACCTTAGATACAACAAATCAAATCAAATGAACAAATAATCTTAATTCTTAAACACAATGTAACTAGGGTCTGTTGGCTCCAGATAAACCAAGTTCGATTTTGCAATCAAAATAGGGGGAGAAATATGTGTACAGCTTCTATTCTATGTTGAAAAGTTACATCTGAATTTATAAAAATACCATTTTAATCCTTAAAACTATTAAATTCTAGTAAACTTATGATGATAAGACTAACAAGGATTAAAAATTGAGCTTAATTTTCACATTAAGTGGGTGAACAGTTACAAAAGTCAGCAACCTTACTATATGTAACAAAGTAAAAAAAAAAAAAAATCAGCAATTAAAAACCATCTTATATAACTATTTCAAAAGTCGGTAATCTTTCACCACGTAACAATCTATAATTATAGGACAGTATAAAATATCTTTAACTCTAATTTCTACCAGGTCCGAGTGGAAAGGAGGGATGGCTCACTAAAGGTAAAGGTTACTAGCCACGTCTAAAGGTGACTAGCCATGAGCATGGAAATTAGTTATTAGCAAAGTTGGTGGATACTCTGCACAATGAAGACAAAGAAAATCTCTAATTAAATTCTAAATTTTAGAGTTTCAGAAATTAAATTAACCGGTAACTATATTTGTTTTTTTTTTTTTGGGTGAGATTTGGTGTATCACTCTTCCAAAAACTCAAAGACACAAAGTTCACATACACACATGACACACCACTAAAATCAACGAGCCATCCGAAAGACATCAAAACGATGCGTACCAATTTCCACGGTTGCGTCGCGCGCCTCGTTCCCATCTTCATCATCGCTCCCAGGATCCACCATCCCCCGCTCCTCACGCGCCCTCACAACGCGTTCGATGGCCTCAAACAGCTCGCGGTCGAAGCCCGGCGGCGGCATCGCGCCCCTCGCTCCCCTGGCGCCGTCGTAGGCCGCGAGCAGCGCGCGCCACTTTCGGCGGCACTGCGGGAGGCTCCGCGGCACGTCGAGGGCGGCGCAGTTCTCGGCGATGATGTTCCACTGCTGGTACAAGGAGAGCGCGACGGAGCAGTCCGCCTCCACCGCCGCGACCTCGTTCACCAGAATCAGCGATTCCGTCACGCTCCAGTCCGGCTCCGCCTGCGAGCGCGTGCGCCGGAACCCGCTCCCCGAAACGGCATTGGTGATGACGTCATTGTCGTGCTCCTTCATTCCTTCTTCGCCTTCGTTTGATGACTTTAAAAGGTATTGTTCATTTTTTTTATGAATTAAAGATATTAGTTCCAAATCTATCTACACAATTTTCTCATCAAATATGTTGAGGCAATACGTTATTAGATAGAATGCTTTTTTTTTTTTTTATCAGCAATTAGATAGAATGCTTGACATATATATAGTTAATTTATGTTTGTTTGAGTGATCAGAGAAACTGCATCTCCGATGGTATTTATATGAGCAATCTCATTCATATTATCTCAATTTAAAATAATTTAATCAATTTTTTCTCTAATGATATTTTTATTGATAAGTTTTTTAACTTATAAATATTTTATTTTCTTTCTTATATTTAATACAAAGTTAAGTAACTAATAAGTAATAATGATTTATCTAAGCAATTTTTTCTAATTTTAAGCAACTTAAATCACATATGATACACTAAAATAATATTTTTTTTATTAAGTAACCCATTAAATAACTTTTATTGTAGATGTTCTAAATGATCAAAATTAATTTCTAGAGATACAAGTATGAATTATTCTAAAGAATGTATATAACGATACCAAATGTCACGAATGAAATTAATCAATTTATTCATAGTTTAATTTTAGCAAAAACAACTATTGTTAACATTGGTGACAATTTCAGTCTTTTAAAAAAAAGTTTTAATTTAATTATTGAATGTGTAAAAAGTGTAACAACTTTAGTCTGACTTTGTGAGACTATTTTGTCATTAAGTTATAATGTTCAAGTACCAATTTGATATTAAGTTGTAATATTCAATGATTAATTTAACATTAAGTTGTACTCAAAATAATTATCACGCTTTTTACATGCTCAGAGGCTAAATCAAAATTTATGCACTTTAGCCTTAGTGACTATTGGTTTACACATTCAGGGGTCAAATTGATAATTTACCCTTACTTTTATGGTATTTAAGAATGCTAAAGCTATTGGGATCAAACATTTTTTTTGTCCTATGTCTGAGACTACGGATGTCTCCTAATCCACAGGATTAAAGACTAATATTACTTGCAATATGTGACTGCGACTAGTATGAGGAAATTTTGCACATAGAGAAAATCGATCCTGAGTTCTCCCACTAAAAAAATCATTCTCTCACGTGTGAACTAATGAAACCTTACACCTCTCAATCAATCCTATGAGTTATTGGGAGCACACATTTGATGTGTCTTTTGTCAATTAAATTCATGATTTAATTTAGGACACTATTTGTTTTGTGGATATTTTAAAAGTTATTTTTTGACTTTTTCAAATTGGTTTTAAGTTTTTCTAAAAGTTTTAACTCTTCTAAATGGTCATCTTGACCAGACATGAAGAGTCTATAAAAGCAAGGCTTTGTTTTGCATTTTAAATTAATTCATTCTTTCAATCTAGAATACTTTTCCAATCAATCTCTTACAATCCTTTACAAGCCTTGAATCTCTTTGAACTTCTTCTTCTTCTTTGTACCGAAAGCTTTCTGGTTTTCCAAACCTTGAAAACTTGTGTTATTCATCTTTTCATTCTCTTCTCCCTTTGCCAAAAAGAATTCGCCAAGGACTAACCGCCTGAATTCTTTTTGTGTCTCTCTTCTCCCTTTTCCAAAAGAACAAAGGACTAACCGCCTGAATTCTTTTGTGTCTCCCTTCTCCCTTGTCAAAGAATTCAAAATGACACAGTCTGAGAATTCTTTTGATTCTTCCTTTTCCCTAATACAAAAGTGTTCAAAGGACTAACCACCTGAGAATTCTTTTGTATTCTCATTCACAAAGTATCAAAGGTTTAACCGCCTGAGGTCTTTGCCTTAACACATTGGAGGGTACATCCTTTGTGGTATAAGTAGAGGGTACATCTACTTGGGTTTGACTGAGAACAAGAGAGGGTACATCTCTTGTGGATCAGTTGTAGTGGAGGGTACATCCACTAGGGTTTCAAAGAGAACAAGGGAGGGTGCATCCCTTGTGGATCTTTGCTTGTAAAAGGATTTTTACAAGGTTGAAAGAAATCTCAAGGACCGCAAGTCACTTGGGGACTGGATGTAGGCACGGGTTGTTGTCGAACCAGTATAAAAACTCTTGTGTGTTTGTTTCCTTCTTCCCTACTCTTTTAATTTCTGTTGTGCATTTAATTTCCACTTTTACTTTCTGTTAATTTTCTCTTCTACTCCTCATTCTCTTAACAATTTAGTAAAAACCTTTAGAAGAGTAATTTTTAATTAGTAAAAGTTTAGAAATAATTAATTTAACCCCCCCTTCTTAATTATTTTGAGGCCACTCGATCCAACAAGTGGTATCAGAGCAGGTTTCTTGTAGAAAGTTTAACAACTTCAAGATTAATGGCCTCTTTAGATTCTTTGTCTTTCAAAAGTATTTTCAGCAACAGGATATTCCAAGATGATGATGAAGACCAAGTCAACTTGTGTCTCATGACAAAATCTGATGAGAATAACAAAGAAGATTCTGTAAGGAAGAAATGGTACATAAACAGTGGATGTTCCAAGCACATGACGGGTGATGTATCCAAATTGACAACTATTTCCCCCAAGAAAAGTGGACATGTTACATACGGAGACAACAACAAGGGCAAAATTATTGGAGTCGGTAAAATAGGTACGAGTTCTTCTACTCCTATTGAAAATGTGTTGCTTGTAGAAGGTTTGAAGCACAGTTTATTAAGTGTTAGTCAATTATGTGATAGAGGATATAAAGTATCTTTTGATTCTGAAAAATGTGTTATTAAGCATGAGCATGACAAAGATATTGAACATATAGGTTTTAGAGAAAATAATGTTTACATGATTGATCTAAAACAAAAATCTGAAAATGATAGATGCTTTTTAAGTAAAGATTGTGATCCATGGTTTTGGCATAAAAGAATTGCTCATATTAACATGGATCATCTAAATAGACTAATTTCAAAAGATCTAGTTATTGGTTTGCCTAAATTAAAATTTGAAAAAGATAAGTTATGTGATGCATGCCAAAAAGGTAAACAAACAAAAGTATCTTTTAAATCTAAAAATATTGTTTCCACCACTCAACCATTGCAATTGTTACACATGGATTTGTTTGGATCATCTAGGGTCATGAGTTTTGGTGGAAGTTACTATGCATTAGTAATTGTTGATGACTATTCTAGGTATACTTGGACTTTATTTCTTACTCATAAAAATGATGCATTTCATGCATTTAGAAGACTTGCCAAAGTTATTGAAAACAAAAAGAATCTCAAAATTATCTCCATCAGAAGTGATCATGGAGGTGAATTTAAAAACAATGATTTTGAAATATTTTGTGATGAATATGGCATAGAACACAATTTTTCTGCACCTAGGACACCCCAACAGAATGGAGTAGTAGAAAGGAAAAATAGAGCCCTAGAAGAAATTACTAGAACTCTTTTAAATGACACACCTCTTCCAAAATACTTTTGGGCAGAAGCAGTCAACACCGCATGTTATATTATGAACAGAGCCTTAATCAGACCCATTCTTAAGAAAACCCTATATGAACTTTTTAACAATAGAAAACTAAACATTGCACATTTACATGTTTTTGGATGTAAATGTTTTGTTCTAAACAATGGTAAAGAAAGTCTAGGAAAGTTTGATGCCAAGGCAGATAAGGGTATCTTCCTTGGATATTCCTTACATAGTAAAGCATTCAGAATATACAACAAAAGAACCATGACAATTGAGGAATCAATACATGTTACTTTTGATGAAACTAATATTACCTCCCCGAGAAAGTAGTTTCTTGATGATATTGCAGATACTTTGGAAGATACACAAAATGAAGAAAGTAATCTGAAAAGAAAAAGAGATGATGAAGACAAGGATGATCAAGATGACATAGCACAAGAAAATGATAATCTTCCCAAAGAATGGAAAACTTCAAGAAATCATCCTCTTGACAACATCATCGGTGATATCTCAAAAGGGGTAACAACTAGACACTCTCTTAAAGATTTATGCAATAATATGACATTTGTTTCATTAATAGAACCTAAAAATTTTAAGGAAGCTATTATAGATGATCATTGGATAGTAGCTATGCAAGAAGAATTAAATCAATTTGAAAGAAATGATGTATGGGAATTAGTAGAAAAACCTTCAGATTATCCAATCATAGGAACTAAGTGGGTATTTAGAAATAAATTGGATGAAAATGGTAAAGTAATTAGGAATAAAGCTAGACTTGTAGCAAATGGATATAACCAAGAAGAAGGTATAGACTATGAAGAAACTTTTGCACCTGTAGCTAGATTAGAAGCTATTAGGATGTTATTAGCATATGCATCTATTATGAATTTTAAACTATATCAAATGGATGTCAAAAGTGCTTTCTTAAATGGTCTAATTCAGGAGTAGGTATATGTGGAACAACTTCCTGGGTTTGAAGACTGACAAAAACTAGACCATGTCTATAGGTTAAAGAAGGCAATTTATGGCTTAAAACAAGCACCTAGGGCTTGGTATGAAAGATTAAGTAAATTCCTATTAGAAAAGAATTTTACTAGAGGAAAGGTAGATACCACCTTATTCATAAAAAAGAAGGATAATGATATCTTGTTAGTACAAATTTATGTTGATGATATAATTTTTGGATCTACTAATGAATTTTTGTGCAAGGAGTTTTCTATTGATATGCAAAGTGAGTTTGAAATGTCCATGATGGGTGAGTTAAATTACTTTCTTGGACTACAAATCAAACAAACAAATGATGGGATCTTTGTCAATCAAGCAAAGTATTGCAAAGAACTCATTAAGAGATTTGGAATGGAAAACTCAAAACACTTGGCTACTCCTATGAATACAAGTTGTTATCTTGACAAAGATGAATCCGATCAACCTGTTGATCCAAAGCAATACAGAGGTATGATTGGATCTCTACTTTACTTATCTACAAGTAGGCCAGATATTATGTTTAGTGTATGCATGTGTGCAAGATTTCAATCAGATCCAAGGTTTTCACATTTAATGGCAGTAAAAAGAATCATAAGATATCTATTAAGAACAATTAGTTTAGGATTATGGTACCCTAAGAATTCCTTATGCAAACTAGTAGGATACTCAGATTCAGATTTTGCTGGATCAAAAACAAGCAGGAAAAGTACTAGTGGTACATGTCAATTCATAGGGTCTGCACTTGTTTCTTGGAATAGCAAGAAACAAAATAGTGTAGCATTATCCACACCAGAAGTAGAATATATTTATGCTGGTAGTTGTTGTGCATAGATTTTGTGGATGAAGCAACAACTATCTGACTATGGAATAGTATTAGATCACATTCCCATAAAATGTGACAACACAAGTGCCATAAACATATCTAAAAATCCAGTTCTTCACTCTAGAACCAAGCATATAGAAATTAGGCATCATTTTATTAGAGATCATGTTTTAAAAGGTGATGTTGTTTTAGAGTTTGTAGATACTAAAAATCAACTTGCAGACATCTTTACAAAACCACTAAGTAAAGATACCTTCTATAACATTAGAAAAGAATTAGGACTAATAGATGTTAGTGACTTATCAAAATAAATCTTTATATTATTATGGTATTTAAACAATTTACTATTTCCTTATTTGCATGGTATGTTTGGAACAATATTAAGTATGTTATTTGACTATGTGGAGTTTATAATTAATCTATTCATGGTTGTTGCTTCATGGTTTTCATGGTTCTTGCTTCTTGCTTCATGATTTGGTTGATATTTTTTCATGAACATTGTATGGATGTTTAAGTTATATTTGTATACCTTAAGTTTGATACGCACTTTGGCTTTTTGTTGATGCCAAAGGGGGAGAGAAATGGGATTAAATCAAGAATTCACATGAGTAATCAACTTATTTTATGTGAGTGATCGACTAGGAAAAAATGTGTGTGTGTTTCTTGATTTCAGAAGTTGTCATCATCAAAAAGGGGGAGATTGTAAAAGCAAAGCTTCATGGTGAATCAAAGGTGATTCAAAGGTGTTTTGATGATAACAATGATGATAACAAAAGATGATGACAAAGGTGATGACAAAAAGCTCAAAGATCAATCAAAGAACAACTCAAGTGAATCAAAAATCAATCAAAGAACAACTCAAGTGAATCAAGAACAATTCAAGAGTTCAAGATAAGAATCAAGAATAATTCAAGACTCAAGAAGAAAGTTTAGAGTCAAGAATCAAGATTCAAGGTTCAAGATCTCAAGAATCAAGATCAAGATTCAAGACTCAAGATTCAAGAATCAAGAGAAGGCTTAATCAAGATAAGTATGAAAAGTTTTTCTCAAAAATTGAGTAGCACATTATTTTTCTCAAAACATGTTTACCAAAGAGTTTTTACTCTCTGGTAATCGATTACCAGATTGTCGTAATCAATTACCAGTAGCAAAATTGTTTTGAAAAAGTTTTCAAATTGAATTTACAACGTTCCAATTAATTTCAAAAAGCTTTATGTAATTGATTACACTTATTTGGTAATCGATTACCAGTGATTGTTTCTGAATAAATCAAAAGATGTAACTCTTCAAAAAGGTTTTGACTTTTTCAAATTGGTTTTAAGTTTTTCTAAAAGTTTTAACTCTTCTAAATGGTCATCTTGATCAGACATGAAGAGTCTATAAAAGCAAGGCTTTGTTTTGCATTTTAAATTAATTCATTCTTTCAATCTAGAATACTTTTCCAATCAATCTCTTACAATCCTTTACAAGCCTTGAATCTCTTTGAACTTCTTCTTCTTTGTACCAAAAGCTTTCTGGTTTTCCAAACCTTGAAAACTTGTGTTATTCATTTTTTCATTCTCTTCTCCCTTTGCCAAAAAGAATTCGCCAAGGACTAATCGCCTGAATTCTTTTTGTGTCTCTCTTCTCCCTTTTCCAAAAGAACAAAGGACTAACCGCCTGAATTCTTTTGTGTCTCCCTTCTCCCTTGTCAAAGAATTCAAAATGACACAGTTTGAGAATTCTTTTGATTCTTCCATTTCCCTAATACAAAAGTGTTCAAAGGACTAACCACCTGAGAATTCTTTTGTATCCCCATTCACAAAGTATCAAAGGTTTAACCGCCTGAGATCTTTGTCTTTACACATTGGAGGGTACATCCTTTGTGGTACAAGTAGAGGGTACATCTACTTGGGTTTGACTGAGAACAAGAGAGGGTACATCTCTTGTGGATTAGTTGTAGTGAAGGGTACATTCACTAGGGTTTCAAAGAGAACAAGGGAGGGTACATCCCTTGTGGATCTTTGCTTGTAAAAGGATTTTTTACAAGGTTGAAAGAAATCTCAAGGGCCGCAGATCGCTTGGGGACTGGATGTAGGCACGGGTTGTTGCCGAACCAGTATAAAAACTCTCGTGTGTTTGTTTCCTTCTTCCCTACTCTTTTAATTTCCGCTGTGCATTTAATTTCCACTTTTATTTTCTGTTAAGTTTCTCTTCTACTCCTCCTTCTCTTATCAATTTAGTAAAAGCCTTTACAAGAGTAATTTTTAATTAGTAAAGGTTTAGAAATATTGTTGTTGATTCTGAATAAGTGATCATTTTTTTATTCAAAATTATTGTCTCTTAATAAATCGAGTGTTCATCTTGTTATTAGTTGCTCATCTTCTAATCATGTCTTGTTAAATTGCTCGATTTGTTGTCATGTGTTACTTCTATTACGAATAGAGAGAGACTTCGCCCTTGTTAATCACGTAAGATGTTTCGAGGGAAAACACTTGAGTATGCATGATCCTTGTTACCCATAGACGAAAGTCAAACTTAGTAAGTCATGTACTTGTGTTCCTTGAGGATATGCTTAGTTACCACCTAAGTGCAAGATTGAGAATCTTATAAGTGTAGTACCCATTGAAACTTGTAACTGTAGTTCGTGGGAAATGTCTAGTATAGAGTTGTTTGAGAACATAGTGAAGTTGGAAAAGTTATGAAGTATAGTTAAGAGGTTTAATGTGAAACCTTAAGAAAAGTGTAAGGTAGTTAGTAAGGCGTTAATTGTTAAGCATGGAAGGATTCAAGAGTGAGTGTTCTTTCATAAGGTATGTAACCTAAAGGATTATCGATGATAGTTGTATGATTAGCGGAAAAAATATTAGTTCTTTTTACCTTAATCTGGAAAAAGTTTGTGGATGCTTCAGGAAATACCTTAGTACCTATTGTGGCCTCTATGTGTACCTGGTCATGACCACTATGTGTTCATGGAATGCGTGACAGGATATCCCACCCTGAGTGTCGTGGTTTCAATGATTAGTGTTTAGTATGTTTCCTGTTAAGTTGAATTATGGGGTATATCTTAAGGTTGTTATAGACCCTTGGAAATCATGTTCGTACTAAGAATTTTGTATGCATTTTAGTTAGATGAAGATGACCCTTAGAGTATGCTATGTCTAGGTGAAAGATAATTACAAATTCTTATTGCGCAGAAGTTGTTTTGAGATGAGAGGAAACTTAAGAATAAGATGAATTACAGTTAACTAGTAGTTGAACAAAAAGGTTATTTTAGGATTCATTGGATTAACCCTAACCCTTGTTAAAGATGACTCGAGTAAGTTTATGCTTTATGGTGAAATTTATATAGGGAGTAAAACTTAAGTTTGAACAATTTTATAGAAGTGAGAAGTGATTTGTTTTGCTCATTCAGTTAGTATCAGGAGGACATCTTAGAGTTGGACCGTTACGATTTCTTGAAGCAAGACTTAAGAGTCAAGTATACGAAAGTGAGAAAGATCATGTTGAAGGAAGAGGCTTAGACTCAAGGGTAGGCAAATCATGTATTCTCGATAGTCATTGTGAACTAGGATTGGTGGAGCGTGAAAGTCTCGACACTTTTTTTTCTTTCTTCCTTTCTTGAACTGTCCCATGTTAAAAAAAAGGGTCGACCATGTGTTTAGTCGCGTTTTCTAGTGTATGTTTATTTGTTTCAAATTGTTATCCGTGTTTCCTATGATATTACCCTACTACAAATAGTATGTCTTTCACATTCTATTATAGTTGAGATGTCACTCTCGTGAGAAGACTTACTTATGAAATACTATCATTGAGTAAACGAGGATCACCGAATTTAGTTGTTAAGTGCAGAGGAGTCTTGTGATCGGAGTAACGGAAAAAGAGTTTCAACTAGACACACAACTTGATATTGAGAATCATATGCGTGATATCTTTTTTTTCGATCTTTCGGAAAGTTTCGGGGATGAAACTTCTTTTAAGAGGGGTGGAATTGTAACATCCCAATTTTTCGTAAATAAATTTAAAAAGATTTTTAGTAAATAAATACATAAATAAATAAATATAGAGCAAATAATTGGCTGAGTTCCCTAAGTGAGAGTGTCGTGTGGACACACTTAGGCTATTTCCTGAGATTTGGTTGTTGTTGGTATATACCACATTGCATCTGAGTGTTGATTCAGGTGCATGCATCATTCTGTGCAGTCTTGATTGGATCCATGGATGGATGATGAGTAATTGTTGAATGTGGATGATAAATAATTGTTGAATGTGAGTGTTGAATAATGAATGTTGTGTAAGCTCATAATGTTTGCCTATGTTCCTTGCTAATTGTGGTTATTTGGTTTTGGTATTGGTTCTTTTTATAATGAACTCATCCTTGCAATTTTGTATCGTGTGGTTGATACCTGTGATGATCACGAACATTGTTCATGGGAGCAGAATGACAGTGGCAGGGTGCAGGAAGTGAGATTCCAGTGAGGAACCGCTGAGCCGACGTGATGACGTTGGCATTATTTTGGAAGAAAGTTGTGTTTTGTAATCAACTCCTTCGTAGTTGGTTTTAAGTTTTATTTTTTTGAGTTAAAGATGTAAAACTTGGATTTTAATTATATTTATGAATAGATTTAATTTTCGTTATGTGTATGATGTGTACCAAGTTACTGTTTCTATATAGTTATGTATATTCACTTAAGTAATGGCGTGTTGTTGGATGAATGTATGTTGTGACAAAATTACTTCAGTTTTCATAAGCAAAATTAAGGGAGTCCTTTTTATAAAAATTGAAATGATCACATATTAGAGTGTTGATATCGTAGTGACGAGGCAGGTCATTACACTACAAGCTCCAATGGAGCTTACATCATGTGGTATCAAGAGCATCTTCATCTAGGTGATGTTCTTTTGCTTCCTCTATCTTTTTGTTTGGTGAATTATCTTTAATTCCTTGTTCTTCATCTTATTCTCCATGTATATCCTCCATTGTCTTGTGGTTTGGTGCTGTTTAGAGTAGATTCAAAAAAAAAAAAAAATAACCCGATTAAATCTTAGATCTACACTTGTTCTTGTATTTCTATAGTTTAAATTTTGTAGATCTACTCTTGAATCATGTTTTTGTGTTGATTTTAGGTTCTATCATTTTTCATAATATTCTTGTGCTGAACCTTTAGATCTAAATTTTCTTCCAAAATATTGATTAGAAAAAAAAAACACAAAAATCTAAGTGTAAATCACTTAATCCATGTTGTCTTAGAGTCATGTTTAGTCATAGTAATTGTCACGTTATGTTCTAAGTTTGTGTTGAATTTTTACTTTGTTTATTGAATTCTAGATACATTTGTTCATGTATTCTTGTCATTCTTAGCCTATCTTTTGAATTTTGAGTCTAATTCATGCATGTTATTTAGTTCATAACATGTTCTAAATTAATTCCTAGAAGTAGTCTTGTTGTTGAACTCTTTTTTTTGTTTTCTAAGTTTCCTACATGATGCCTATGATGAAGTTGAGTTGTGGTGCTGAGTTGTGGTTGGATTTGTGAATCAAAATAAGTCTTAAGCTCTCTTGAATTGTGTTATTCAAGATAATTGAGCATAAGAAACACAAATTGTAACTATCCAAGCCTTAAGAAACATAAACACTACTCTTGATTTCTAGGTTTAAATCGCTGGTGCTGGCAGCTTGAACATACGAACTTGTATAAATTACTGGAATTTGTTCACTACTTGTTTTGAGCTGAAATTTTTACTGAATTTTATAAACATCTGGACCAAAATTATGAAAAAAGAAACAAGCGATTTGGATTAAAGGAAAAAATAAGAAAAATCACACAAGTTGGCTGAAAAATCAGTGTCAAGGACAAAAAAAAGTGAATGGGAAGTGTGCTTGTTGTTTTGGCTCAAAATTTGTTCTATAATTGGTTCCTATTTTATACCAATCCTAGTTATGAAATTTCAATTGAAAATTATTGTGAAAACAAGTGCCAAAACTAGAGATTTCTTGAGTCTTTTTTTTTTAGTTTTTCTACTCTACTCTAGAGCCATTCTAGGTTTCTCTTTGAGTCCTAGCTTGTTTTTGTGTGCTTTTCATTGCTTTAATTGTTGAATAATCCTTGAAAATTTGTCTTGTTAAAACTCTATTGGTTTAGCTTTCATTTCATTTTTTTATGGTCTTTGGTTATTGCTTGTCTCTTTGTTTCCTTGCTTGTGAGTTGCCGTATAGGGAATTGGAAAGGAGGATTGGTGCCATACCTTGAAGAATTTGAGTCAAGAAGAAAGGGGCCAACCACCTTAAGAGCTATTGGACTAAGAAGCACTCCAAATTGAGTGAAACACCAAAGAGAGAATAGCCACCACAATTAAGGACTTTTTTTTTTGTAATTTTGTAATTGACAATTTGTTTTGCTTTCAAATTTTGTAACAAAAAGACCTTTCATTGGAAGTAAGTTGGGAGCCTCCAATAGGTCACCCTACTTCCATTTCTGTGTAATAATTTTAGGCAATTTTCCCTTAGGATAGTGTGTGTTTTGTTGGGAACCTTAAATGAGGTCATCCAAACACTCTTAGGATCCGCCTAGTTTGCATTTCTTGCACTTTAATTTCTTTCTTACTTTCATAGCTTATTTCCTTTACTCTCCATTGTCAAACCGCCTAGGTAGCTTGCCTTTTACAAATTAGTTTTTACCTTATCTTTCACACCTCTTTTAGTGTTTATTTTGGCTAGTTTCAACTATAGTTTCTTTTACCTTTTGTTTTCAAACCCCCAACAAGAAAGAACCATAACTTAGGAACCAACATGAGTCTTCATTCTTCATCTAGTGTTAATGGTGAGGGTTCTACTCCTAAGGACCCCTTGTATAAGATATTAGATGAGTTAAGATCCCTTAAGTTGTGGAAAGAAAAACAAAAGAGAAAAGAAAAAGGTAAAAAAAGAGTGGAAGAAATAAGTCAAGATGAAAGAGAGAAAATAAGAGAGGAAGAAAGAAGAAAAATAATGAAAGAAATGAAAAGAGAAAAACATGCCTCCTATAGTAGTCATGACTCTTGCAAGAGTTTAAGTGAAGAACTTAGCGACTATTATAGAGGGAACCATAGTTCACATACTAAACATCACTCCCAAAGAAGATAAAAGGATAGAAGGCCTTAAGAGGTTAGCATTAGCCTCCCATATTTCCATGGAAAAGATAATGTTGAGGCCTACTTAGATTGGGAAATGAAGGTTGAACAACTCTTTGCTTGCCATCATATTAGTGAAGAGAGAAAAGTTCCAATTGCTACCCTTAGCTTTCAAGGGTATGCCCTCTATTGGTGGACTTTCCTTGTTAGGGAACGAAGGATTCATGGGGATCCTCCAGTAGAGTATTGGAATGATCTTAAGAGTGCCCTTAGGAAGAGGCACATTCCCTCCTACTATGAAAGGGAGCTTATGGACAAGCTCCAAAGGCTTAGACAAGGGAGTATGAGTGTTGAAGAATATAGACAACAAATGGAACTACTCCTTTTAAGAGCTGGACTTAGGGAGGAGGAAAGAACAAGCATAGCTAGGTTCCTTAGTGGGCTTAATATGGAAGTGAGGGACAAGGTTGAACTCCTTCCATATAGGGATCTAGATGAGCTAGTCCAACTTTGTATAAGAGTGGAGCAACAACTTAAAAGAAAGCCTTCTTCAAAATCTTATGGCTCTCACTCTTATCCAAGGAAGGACCAAGCCTATGGAATTTTAGGGGCTGCATCTTCAAAACCCAAGGAAGATAAGGGTAAGACCATAGAGAAATACACCCCTAAGACTAGTTCCCAAGAAAGGACTAGCAACATTAAATGCTTTAAATGTCTTGGGAGATGTCACATTGCCTCTCAATGCCCCACAAAGAAAACCATGATCATGAGGGGTCAAGACATTTATAGTAGTCAAGAGGAGACTACTTCTTGCCCTTTCTCTAGTGGACGTGAAGATGAAGTAAGGGGTGAAGAGTCTAGTGAGGAAGTCTACCCCCATGAAGAAGGTGACCTCTTAATGGTTAGAAGGCTCCTTGGAGGTCAATCTTGTGATCTATCTCAATCCCAAAGAGAGAACGTCTTTCATACAAGATGCAAAATTTTAGATAAAACTTGTTCTCTCATTGTGGATAGTGGATCTTGTTGCAATTGTTGTAGCACGAGATTAGTTTCCAAGTTGAACCTCACTATTATTACCCACTCAAAACCTTATAAACTTCAATGCCTCAATGAGCAAGGGAAAATGATAGTTAACCAACAAGTGAAGGAACTTTCTCCATTGGGACATATAAGGATGAAGTTAATTATGATATAGTTCCCATGGAGGCAGGACATATTCTTTTAGGAAGGCCGTGGAAATTTGATAGGAAGATCATTTACAATGGCCTAACTAATGAGATTACCTTCACCCATCTTGGCACTAAATTTGTGTTGCATCCTCAAACACCTTCACAGGTGGCCAAAGATCAACTAACTATGAAAGATAAGAGGGATGAGGAAGAAAAACTAGAAAAACAAAAGAAAAAGAAGGATAGTAAGGCCTTGTCTTCAAAGGCCAAGGGGAAGGAAAAAAAGGAAAAGGATTCCTCCAAGAAGATTATTAAGAAGGAAAATCATTTTGCAACAAAAGGTGATATTAAAAGAGCACTCCTTCTTAAACAATCTTTCTACCTTCTCCTATCAAGGGAAACATCCCTTAGCACTGCCACAATTCCTACATTTGAGACCTTACCCCGAAAGGTCCAAGAACTCTTACATGAATTTGGTGATATATTTCCCAAAGAGATACCCCCTGGGCTACCTCCTTTAAGGGGAATAGAACACCAAATAGATTTAGTCCCAAGAGCATGCCTTCCTAATTGGCCAGCCTATAGGACTAACCCTCAGGAGACTAAGGAGATAGAGTCTCAGGTTAAAGAATTGTTGGAGAAGGGCTGGGTCCAAGAGAGCCTAAGCCCATGTGATGTGCCAGTGTTGTTGGTGCCCAAAAAGGATGGTACGTGGAGAATGTGTACAGATTGCAAGGCCATCAACAACATCACTGTAAAGTATAGGCACCCCATTCCTAGACTTGATGATTTGCTTGATGAGTTGCATGGTGCCAATATATTTTCAAAAATTGATCTTAAAAGTGGGTATCACCAAATCAGGATGAAAAAGGGTGATGAGTGGAAAACCGCTTTCAAGACCAAGTTTGGTTTGTATGAATGGCTAGTGATGCCTTTTGGGCTCACTAATGCACCAAGCACCTTTATGAGGCTTATGCATCATGTCTTAAGGGATTTCATAGGTAGATTTGTAGTTGTTTATTTTGATGATATTTTAGTGTACAGTAGGAGCCTAGATGATCACTTAGGACATCTTAGGCAAGTTCTTTTAGTCCTTAGGAAAAACACCCTCTATGCAAATATAGAGAAGTGTACTTTTTGTGTAGATAATATAGTTTTCTTAGGGTTTGTAGTTGGTAGAAATGGGGTCTAAGTGGACCCTGAGAAAATCAAGGCCATCCAAGAATGGCCCACCCCAAAAAGTGTAGGAGATATTAGGAGCTTCCATGGGTTAGCAAGCTTCTATAGAAGGTTCGTTCCTAATTTCTCTACAATTGCATCACATCTCAATGAGCTAGTGAAGAAGAATGCGGCATTTACCTGGGGTGAAAAACAAGAGCAAGCCTTCGCTTTGCTCAAAGAAAAGCTTACTAAGGCACCTGTTCTAGCTCTTCCTGACTTTTCTAAAACTTTTGAGCTAGAATATGATGCCTCTGGAGTTGGAGCTGTATTGTTACAAGATGGGTACCCTATTGCTTATTTTAGTGAAAAACTTCAATGCCACCCTCAACTACCCCACCTATGATAAAGAGCTTTATGCCTTAATAAGAGCCCTCCAAACTTGGGAACATTACCTTGTTTCCAAGGAATTTGTCACTCATAGTGATCATCAATCACTTAAGTACATTAGAGGGCAAAACAAGTTAAACAAGAGGCATGCAAAATGGGTAAAGTACCTAGAGCAATTTACATATGTTATCAAATACAAAAAGGGAACAAAAAATGTGGTAGTTGATGCCCTCTCTAGGAGACACACATTGTTTTGCTCCCTAGGAGCCCAAATTTTAGGATTTGATAATATTAGGGACTTGTATGCTTTAGATGAACATTTCTCTCCCATTTACGAGAGTTGTGGGAAAAAGCCCCAAGATGGATTCTATTTGGCTGAGGGGTATTTGTTCAAAGAGGGAAAGCTTTGCATACCCCAAGGATCCATTAGGAAATTACTTGTGAAAGAGAGCCACGAGGGTGGGCTCATGGGCCACTTTGGGATAGACAAGACCCTTGTCTTACTCAAAGAAAAGTTTTATTGGCCCCATATGAAGAAAGATGTCCATAAGCATTGCACTAGGTGTGTGGCTTGTTTACAAGCCAAGTCTAGGGTGATGCCTCATGGGCTATACACACCCTTACCCATCCCATTTGCACCGTGGGTAGACATTGGTATGGACTTTGTCCTTGGGCTTCCTAGAACAAATTTTACTATCATTTGCTGCTCATAGCAATATGAAACTACATCAAATGGACATAAAAAGCACATTCCTAAATGGAATCATCAAAGAAGAAGTTTATGTTGAGCAGCCTCCTAGATTTGAGAGTGACACTTTTCTTAACCATGTTTTTAAACTTAACAAAACATTGAATTGACTCAAGCTAGCTCCTCGAGCTTGGTATGAGAAACCGAGTTCCTTTCTTTTGTAAAATGGCTTTGAATGAGGAAAATTGGACATAACTTTGTTTCATAAGAACTATGACTCATATTTTATATTAGTGCATGTTTATGTTGATGACATTATATTTGGTGCTACTAATGAAATGCTATGTGAATATTTTTCTAAGTTGATGCAAATAAAATTTGAAATGAGTATGATGGGTGAGCTGAAGTTCTTCCTTGGACTGAAAATAAAGAAAACAAGCAATAAAATTGACATTCATCAAACCAAGTAAGTGAAAGAACTTATAAAGAAGATCAACATGATTGATGCAAAAAAGATGAAGACGCCTATGCATCCAACCACATATCTTGGACTAGACGAGGAATCTACAAAGGTGCATGGAAACTCAATAGATAGGAATGATTGGATCACTGCTTTACCTTACAACATCCAAACCTAATATAATTTTAAGTTTTTGCTTATGTGTAAGATTCCAACAAGAACCAAGGTAGGTTTATCTATCTACTGCTAAAATCATTTTAGATATCTAATTGGAACTTCTAATCTTGGTCTATGTTTCAAAAGAAGGGAATATTTTAGGCTCACAAGTTACTGTAATGCTAACTATGCTGGAGACAAACTTGAAAGGAATAACACAAGTGGAAGCTATCACTTCATCAATGGAAACTTGGTAACCTAGATATGCAAGAAGCAAGGTTCAACTGCGTTATACACTGCTGAAGCATAAAACATATCAGCTGCAAGTTGTTGTGCTGAACTCTTTTGGATAAAGAACCAGCTTGAGGATTACAACATCTATGAAAGTACAATCCCTATCTACTGTGATAATAAAGTTTCCACCAATCTCTCAAAAAATCCCACATTGTTTTCAAGGGAAAAACATATAGAAATTATGTATCATTTTATAAGAGACCATGTTCAGAATGAGATAGTGGATCTATAATTTGTGTACACTGATGATCAGCTTGCTTAAATATTCATAAAACCCCTTACTAAGGAAAGAATTATTTTGTTAAGAAATCAAATTAGAATATAGTTTATAAAAGATTAACATAATATTTATATTGTGAATGTATGTATACATGATTTTGATGATGTCAAAAGAAGAATCAAACAAGGCTCATTTTGCTTCAAGATTAATACAAGATTGTTTCAACAAACAAAGCCTTGATTCAAGATTTCTTCAAGATCAAGCCTTTCCTCACAGTGAAAGGTTTCAAGTCATTCAAGGCACATGTAATCGATTACCAATACATGTAATCGATTACCAATGGTTTGAAAGTGTGTAATCGATTACACATCATATGTAATCGATTACCAGAGACTCTGAACGTTGGGAATTCAAATTTTAAATGAAGGGTCACAACTGTTCAAGAAAAACAACTGTGTAATCGATTACACTAATTCTGTAATCGATTACCAGAGAGGATTTTCAAGGAATATCGCCAACAGTCACATCTTTTCATTAAATTTGTGAATGGCCATCAAAGGCCTATAAATAGGTGACTTGGGCATGAATTTTATGCAAAGAAAGTTTTGCTGGTCCAAAATGTCTTATCCTCTCAAAAGACAATGAGAGAGATTCCAAAAGAACTTCATTGTCAAATGCTCTCTCAAAAGAAATCCTTGACCAAACACTTGCAAAATCAATAAGGATTCTTTCATGATCTTCATTGTAATATTCTTCTCTTGAAGAGAGAATTCTTCTTCCATTCTTCTTATTCAATGAGATTGGTTAAGAGACTGTGAGTCTCTTGTTGTAAAGCATCTGAACACAAGGGATGGGTTGTCCCTGTGTGGTTCAGACTTTGTAATGGATTTTACAAAGATAGTGGAAATCTTAAGTGGGTTGCTTGAGTATTGGACGTAGGCACGGGTTGTGGCCGAACCAGTATAAAACTGTGTTTTCATTCTCTCTTCCCTTATCTCATTTATGTTATTGCAATCAATTTTGCCTTGCATGTTTATAGAACATTATTAAATTGATTGTTGTTGCTTCTTCTGCATTCTAAGCCTATCCCTCTTAAGATTATTGAGGCCACAAGGTCCAACAAGTGGTATCAGAGCGGGATTCTTGTATAAAGTTTAAAAACTTCAAGAATAGATATGGCCTCATCCAAATTTCCATTTTCTGAGGGAAATTCTATCAATAGGCTCTTATGTTCAATGGTGAGGGTTATCATTATTGAAAAACCCGAATATAGATCTTTATAGAAGCCATAGATCTAAAGATATGGGAAGCCATTGAATTTGATTCTTTTATTCCTACAATGGTAGAGAGAAATGCAAATATATAAAAAAAAAACTAGAGAAGATAGAAGATGATGATGAAATAAGAAAGAAGAAGATTCCTCTTTAGCCCCAAAATGCTAAGTGCGATCAAATTGGGCACATGAGATTCAATTGTCCTGTGTTTAAAAGAAGAATGAAAAAATCCGACAAGATGAATTTCAAAGGGAAGAAAGAAAAGAAAGGATACATCACTTGGGAAGATAATGTCATAAATTATTCAAGTGATTCAGAGTAGAAAATCATAAGTCTGGGTATCACGATGAAAGACTATGAAAATGGAGAAGAGCAAAGTCGATACATTGATAACAATTTCTCCAAACACATGACATGCATCAAAGTTTATTCATATTTCTCTCCCAGATAAATGAATATGTGATTTATGGAGACAACAAACGAAGGCCACATATCTCCCCAAGAAAAGTGAATATGCGATATATGGAGACAACAAACAAAGGCCACTTGATCAACAACCCCAACAAGTAATATCAAATGATACCAACAGGTCACTTGTCTTTGATTGATTACTTTTGATGCTTGTTTTCTACTTGAGTTTAGACTGTCCTTGATGATTGTGATTGAATTTGATTGACTGTGTTTGATGATTGATTGATTGTATTTTTGATTGTGTGTTTGATTGTATTGTCTTTGATGTTTGTTCCTGATTGAGTTTTTGATTGTTTTTAAAGAATCTATTAAACTTTTCAAATTAGTTTCATGTTTTAAGAAAACTATTTCAAATTTAGAAAAAGGAAATTTTGAAATTGAAATTTGAAATTGAAAATTGAAAAGTTAAAATTGAAAATTGAAAATTAAAATTTGGAAGTTGGAAGTTGGAAGTAGTTATTGGAAGTTGAAAGTTAAAAATGGAAGTTGGAAGTTGGAAGTAGTTATTGGAAGTTGAAAGTTAAAAATGGAAGTTGGAAGTTGGAAGTGGAAGTTACTGGAAGTTGGAAGTTGGAAATGAAAGTTATTGGAAGTTGAAAGTTGAAAATGGAGGTTGGAAGTTGGAAGGGGAAGTTACTAAAAGTTGAAGTTGGAAGTTGGAATTTAAAATTTAAAATTTAAAATTTAAAATTTGAAATTTGAATTTTGAATTTTTTTTAATAATAGAAATTATTGTGTATAGTTAGTTGATTGTTAATTTAATTAATTTGATTTGAAATATTTGATTATTGATTGTATTTGATTGTGTTTGATTGATGTGTTATTGTACTTGTTTTTGCTTGATTAATATTGAATGATTGTTTTAATGCCTTTTGGTATCACTTGATTCTCATACATTGCAACAAGTGGTAACATCTTTCTCCTCTCTATTCATGATTTGTTTTTGATGTTGACAAAGAGGGAGAGAAAGATAAAAGATAAAATAGTAAGAAAAATTATCTATTGTTTATGAGACAATTTGTTTACATATGAAAAATATGAAATCTTCAAGTGTCTCATATAAGCAATCATTGCAAAACCAAGGGGGAGTAAACTATATGCAAATAGATATTTTTTCTTTGTTGTTGTTCCTAACCTACAGGTGGTTGTCATCATCAAAAAGGGGGAGAATGTAAATCATGAAGATTTTGATGATGTCAAGAAGAATTAAGAATTTGCTTGAGAAAGAGGGAGAATGTAAATCATGCAAGCTTTGATGGTGTTGAGATTAATCACATGTTTGTCATCATCAAAAAGGGGGAGAATGTGAATGTATGTATACATGATTTTGATGATGTCAAAAGAAGAATCAAACAAGGCTCATTTTGCTTCAAGATTAATACAAGATTGTTTCAACAAACAAAGCCTTGATTCAAGATTTCTTCAAGATCAAGCCTTGCCTCACAATGAAAGGTTTCAAGTCATTCAAGGCACATGTAATCGATTACCAATACATGTAATCGATTACCAATGGTTTGAAAGTGTGCAATCGATTACACATCATATGTAATCGATTACAAGAGACTCTGAACGTTGGGTATTCAAATTTTAAATGAAGGGTCACAACTGTTCAAGAAAAACAACTGTGTAATCGATTACACTAATTCTGTAATCGATTACCAGAGAGGATTTTCAAGGAATATCGCCAACAGTCACATCTTTTCATTAAATTTGTGAATGGCCATCAAAGGCCTATAAATAGGTGACTTGGGCACGAATTTTATGCAAAGAAAGTTTTGCTGGTCCAAAATGTCTTATCCTCTCAAAAGACAATGAGAGAGATTCCAAAAGAACTTCATTGTCAAATGCTCTCTCAAAAGAAATCCTTGACCAAACACTTGCAAAATCAATAAGGATTCTTACATGATCTTCATTGTAATATTCTTCTCTTGAAGAGAGAATTCTTCTTCCATTCTTCTTATTCAATGAGATTGGTTAAGAGACTGTGAGTCTCTTGTTGTAAAGCATCTGAACACAAGGGATGGGTTGTCCCTGTGTGGTTCAGACTTTGTAATGGATTTTACAAAGATAGTGGAAATCTCAAGTGGGTTGCTTGAGTACTGGACATAGGCACGGGTTGTGGCCGAACTAGTATAAAACTGTGTTTTCATTCTCTCTTCCCTTATCTCATTTATGCTATTGCAATCAATTTTGCCTTGCATGTTTATAGAACATTATTAAATTGATTGTTGCTGCTTCTTCTGCATTCTAAGCCTATCCCTCTTAAGATTATTGAGGCCACAAGGTCCAACATATATGTCATCCATTGTAACTTAGCGTTCAAAGGACCTATCATCCAATGACTCTAAGCATACTCACGAGCACTATTGTCGAACATATGGACACACACATGTCATTTGCATTAGTTAGGCTAAACACAGTGTTTTGTAAGACAATTTTGTAGCATTTTTTTCTAAGTCATTGGTCGAACCTGGCAAGTGCATTGTTAGTCGATGAATACGACTAACTTTTGTGTATAAAACCTCTGTAAATTGTATCAAACTCCTCCAATTTATGGTTATTTTGTAGTGTTGTAATTACTTTTTTTTTAAAGATAGGTAACAAATATTTAGTACTCCCATTTTGTGATGGAAACTTGCTTGTGGGACTTCTATGGAGGCTGGATCTTTGAGCTTCAATGAGGTCCTTTAATGGTGGTTTTCCACCATGGAGATGCAGCGGAAGACAAAGGAGAAGAGGTGAGAGGAGGCGCCATCCACTAGGGAATAAGCCATGGAAGAAGGAGCTTCACCACCAAGATGAGCCATGGATAAGAAGCTCGGAGAGGATGCTTCAATGGAAGAAAAGAAAGAGGGAGAGAAAGAGAGAGGGGGGAGCACGAAATTGAAGGAAGAAAAAGGGAGAGAAGTTAAACTTTGAGTTATGTCTCACAAGACTGTCATTCATCAAAGTTACAACAAGTGTTACACATGCTTCTATTTATAGACTAGGTAGCTTCCTTGAGAAGCTTTCTTGAGAAAACTTCCTTGAGAAGCTTCTTTGAGAAAACTTCCTTGAGAAGCTACAGCTTAGCTACACACACCCTTCTCATAACTAAGCTCACCTCCTTGAGAAGCTTCCTTAAGAAGATTCCTAAAGAAGCTAGAGCTTAGCTACACATACCTCTCTAATAGCTAAGCTCACCTCCTTGAGACGAGAAGCTAGAACTTAGCTACACACCCCCTATAATAGATAAGCTCACCCCCATGACAAAAAACATGAAAATACAAAAAAAGTCCTTACTACAAAGACTACTCAAAATGCCTCGAAATACAAGCCTAAAACCCTATACTACTAGAATGGCAAAAATACAAGGCCCAAACGAAGGAAAAACCTATTCTAATATTTACAAAGATAAGCGGGCTCATACTTAGCCCATGGGCTCGAAATCTACCCTAAGGCTCATGAGAACCCTAGGGCCTTCCCTTGGATCTCTAGCCCAATCTACTTGGAGTCTTCTACCCAATGCCCTTGCGGGATAGGATTGCATCATTCCCTCCACCTTGGAAAGGATTTGACCTCAAATCCCGAGGTTCTTCATACTCTGGGCTCCTTCCCTCAACACCTGTAAAAAGAACAAAAGCATATGTATTAGTGGTGTTTGGTATGTTGAAGTAAGGTAAGGTCTGAAAACCCATTTCCTGGGCATCTTCCCATGAAGGAACATGGTTTCTCAACAACTCAATGAGTGGTGCTACAAGTATAGAAAAATATGGGACAAACCTTTTGTAAAAGTTTGTTAAGTCATGGAAGCCCCAAATTTTTCTTATGCTTGGTGGAGTGGGCCACTCAGGAATGACCTTTATTCTCTTAGGGTTCATGGGAACCCCTTGATCACTATTTGAAAAATTAAGAAAAGTAACGCAATAAAACATACCTTTTTCTGTATTTTCATATTGATTATTCCTACCAAAAAGTATGACAAACCTAAGGTGTCCCATATGAGTACCTAAGTTTGTATTGAAACTAAAAATAAGAACAAACCTACCTAATGGGTCCCTATGTACACACACCATGAAGATGTTAGGTGTACAAGTGATTTTACAAAAGAGGGTTGCACCACTCAAAACATTCATGATACCACCTATTTTAGGGACTTGGTACCTAATAATACCTATTTTGGGCACCAACAAAGCACAAGGATTTAAGCTCTTGCGAACCAAACCCTCATCCAACAACTTCTTTACTTGAGGAATAAACTCAAGCCCAAGATGTGTGGCAATGCTAGCAAGTGCCTTTTTACAAAAGAGAAAATGTGGAGGTTGTCTAAGAGGGAAAGTTTCTTTAATGTTTGTCTTTATTGTAAAATGAGTTTCCTTCTTAGCTAAACTCTTGGAGGAGACACTTACCTCCTTACACTTTTCTTTAACCACTAATGGTTGTCCTTCTTCTTGGGGGTAGATTTCTTCACTAGATTATTCCCCTTTTGCTTTTTCACTTTCACTAGAGGAAGGTGAAGTAGTAGCCTCATCTTGGCTACTATAAATGTCTTGGCCCCTCATAATCATGGTTTTTATGGTGGGGCATTGAGAAGTAATGTGTCCTCTTCCAAGACATTTAAAGCACTTTATAGAGCTAGTTTTCTTTTGCATACTAGCCTTAGGGGCTTGCTTTTCTATTGTCTTCCCCTTATCATCTTTGGGCTTAGAAGGTGTCACCCATAAGATGCCTTGACCTTGGTCTTTCTTTGGATAAGAGTGAGAGCCATAAGATTTTGACGTAGACTTCTTTTTAAGTTGTTGCTCTACCCTTATTTCCCAAACTAAGTTAGCCTCTACATTGTCCTTCCCATGGAAGTATGGGAGGTTAATGTTAGCCTCTTGAGGCTTTCTTTCCTTTTCTCTTCTATGGGAGTGAGGTCTAAGATGTGACCTATGCATTCCTTCGTAATAGTCATGAAGTTCTTCACTGAGGCTCTTGCAAGAGTTATGACTACTATAGGAGGAATGTTTTTCTCTTTTCAATTCTTTCATTATTTTTCTTCTTTCTTCCTCTCTTATTTTCTTTCTTTCATCTTGACTTATTTCTTCCACTCTTTTTTTTTCCTTTTTCTTTTCTCTTTTCTTTTTCTTTCCATAAATTGAGGGAACTCAACTCATCTAAGATTCTAGATAAAGGGTCTTTATGACTAGTACCCTCGTCATTAACACTAGATGAATGATGACTCATGTTGGTTCCTAAGTTGGGGTTCTTTCTTTTTGGAGGTTTGAAAACAAAAGGTAAAAGAAACTATGGTTGAAACTAGCCAAAATAAACACTAAAAGAGGTGTGAAAGATAAGGTAAAAACTAATTGGTAAAAGGAAAGCTATCTAGGCGGTTTGACAATTGAAGGTAAAGGAAATAAACTATGAAAGTAAGCAAGAAATGTAAACTAGGCGAATCCTAAGAGTGTTTGGATGATCACATTCAAGGTTCCCAACAAAACACTCACTATCCTAAGGAAAAATTGCCTAAAATTATTACACACAAATGGAAGTTTGGTAACCTATTGGAGGCTCCCAACACACTTTCAATGAAAGGTCTTTTTGTTACAAAACTTGAAAGCAATGAAGGTAAGTAAATTGCAAATTACAAAATTACAAAACGGTCCTCAATTTTGGTGGTGGTTCTCTCTTTGGTGATTCACTCAATTTGAAGTGCTTGTTAGTCCAATAGCTCTTAAGGTGGTTGGCCCCTTGCTTCTTGACTCAAATTCTACAAGGGATGGCACCAATCCTCCTTCCAATTCCCTATATGGCAACCCACAAACAAG
The DNA here is from genome assembly GCF_000004515.6 of Glycine max. Lineage (NCBI taxonomy): Eukaryota > Viridiplantae > Streptophyta > Magnoliopsida > Fabales > Fabaceae > Glycine > Glycine max. The sequence continues at coordinate 21,233,765 of NC_038250.2, forward strand.
GAAACAAAGAGACAAGCAATAACCAAAGACAAAAAAAAATGAAATGAAAGCTAAACCAATGGAGTTTTAACAAAACAATTTTTTCAAAGATTACTCAACAATTAAAGCAATGAAAAAGGACATAGAAGCAAGTTAGGACTCAAAGAGAAACTTAGAATGGCTCTAGAGTAGAGTAAAAAAACTATAAAAAAAAGACTCAACAAACCTCTAGCTTTGGCGCTTGTCTTCACAGTAATTTTCAATTGAAATTTCCAATTATAGAATAAATTTTTAGCGAAAACAACAAGCACACTTCCCTTTCACCTTTTTTTTTGGATACTGATTTTCCTGCCAACTTGTGTGATTTTTCGTATTTTTTCCTTTTATCCAAATCACTTGTTTCTTTTTTTCTAAATTTTTTCCAGATGTCTAGAAAATTCATGAAAAATGTAAGCTCAAAAATAGAAGTAACCAATTCTCAGTAATTTTTACAAGTTTGTATGTCCAAGCTGCCAGCACCAGCGATTTGTTTTTTTAAGCATGGTATATTGATTGCCTTGGGCTTACTTTCAACCTTCCTATGTATGTTGAACTCACTAGGATTGTTTACCACAGTTTTAGGAGTTCAATATTCACTTAGGATCAACATTTCAGCCAGCAATTCAATCACCAAAACTCAAATTCACAATAGACACAATCATAAGGAAACCTAAAAGTTCAAGAAAAGGTTCACAATCAAAGACTCTCTTAGAATTTTGCATGAACATGTTAAGGACTAATTAACATGAAAGATTTGACTCAAATCAAATAATAGGCTAAAATAATTTCATACACTCATGAACAAATGAGTTAGACAAAGAAACAAGAAAATAAAATTCAGCACAACATAAGAAATCTTATGTGACAAGTTTCATGACTAGACTTGACTTCTATGACAAAACTACAATAGGTGAACAAGTCACTCTAGATTTTTGAGGTTTTCTTCTACTTTAATATTTTTGTAAGAATTTTATGTTTCTGTCTCAGCCACAAAAAATAACAAGACAAAAACTCAAAGGAACCTAAACTCAACACAATTCATGGTTCAAGAACAAGAACAAGAAATTTGAACCATAGAAAATCAAATCTAGCTTCTATAGCAAGTTTAATCGGTGGAAACTCTAAAGAATCATGTTAAAAACATTTAGAACAAGACATGTGAGGAAATACATGGAGAAAAATGAAGAAACAACAATGGAAGAGAAGGTAAAGCAAAAAAATTAATGGAGGTTTAAGGAGCACCTACTTGAAGCTCTTGTGCTCTGATACAACTTGATGGAAGCTTGCTTGTGGGGCTTCTATGGAGGATGGATCTTTGAGCTTCAATGAGGTCCTTTAATGGTGGTTTACCACCATGGAGATGCAGCGGAAGACAAAGGAGAAGAGGTGAGAGGAGGCGCCATCCACTAGGGAATAAGCCATGGAAGAAGCTTGGAGAGGATGCTTCAATGGAGCTTCACCACCAAGATGAGCCTTGGATAAGAAGCTTGGAGAGGATGCTTCAATGGAGGAAAAGAAAGAGGGAGAGAAAGAGAGAGGGGGGAGCACGAAATTGAAGGAAGAAAAAGGGAGAGAAGTTGAACTTTGAGTTATGTCTCACAAGACTCTTATTCATCAAAGTTACAACAAGTGTTACACATGCTTCTATTTATAGACTAGGTAGCTTCCTTGAGAAGCTTTCTTGAGAAAACTTCCTTGAGAAGCTTCTTTGAGAAAACTTCCTTGAGAAGCTAGAGTTTAGCTACACACACCCCTCTCATAACTAAGCTCACCTCCTTGAGAAGCTTCCTTAAGAAGATTCCTAAAGAAGCTAGAGCTTAGCTACACATACCTCTTTAATAGCTAAGCTCACCTCCTTGAGATGAGAAGCTAGAACTTAGCTACACACCCCCTAAAATAGCTAAGCTCACCTCCATGACAAAAAACATGAAAATACAGAAAAAAGTCCTTACTACAAAGACTACTCAAAATGCCCCGAAATACAAGGCTAAAACCCTATACTACTAGAATGACCAAAATACAAGGCCCAAACGAAGGAAAAACCTATTCTAATATTTTCAAAGATAAGCGGGCTCATACTTAGCCCATGGGCTCGAAATCTACCCCAAGGCTCATGAGAACCCTAGGGCCTTCCCTTGGATCTCTAGCCCAATCTACTTAGAGTCTTCTACCCAATGCCCTTGCGGGATTGGATTGCATCATTTTGTGTATTTAATAATCATTTCCTCTCAATTTCAGGTTAATTAGGCAAGTTTGTGAAGTGCTGATTGTAGAAGCAAGCTTCATGATGATGATGAATCAAGATTGATTCAAGTTGTTTTGATGATAACAAAGATGATGACAAAAAGCCCAAGAGAATGATTTCAAGATTGAGTCAATAACAATTCAAGAATCAAGAGAAATTTGATTTCAAGATTCAAGAATCAAGTTTCAAGATTCAAGACTCAAGACTCAAGAATCAAGAGAAGACTCAATCAAGATAAGTATTAAAAAGTTTTTCAAAACATTGAGTAGCACATGAAGTTTTCACAAAAGCTTTTACCAAAGAGTTTTTACTCTTTGGTAATCGATTACTAATTTACTGTAATCGATTACTAGTAGCAAAGTTTGTTTTCAAAAGCTTTCAAACTGAATTTACAATGTTCCAATTAATTTCAAAATGGTGTAATCGATTACAAGATTTTGGTAATTGATTACCAGTGTGTTTGAACGTTGAAATTCAAATTCAATTGGGAAGAGTCACATCCTTTCACAAAAATGCTTTGTGTAATCGATTACAATGATTTGGTAATCGATTACCAGTGATAAGTTTTGAATAAAAATCAAAAGATGAAACTCTTCCAATGGTTTTCAAGTTTTTCTAAAGGTTATAACTCTTCTAATGGTTTTCTTGACCAGACATGAAGAGTCTGTAAAAGCAAGACCTTAACTTGCATTTTAACAACAATTATTACAATCCTTTACAACCATTGAATCTATTTAAGCATCTTCTTGAATTTCTTCTTCTTCTTCCTTTTCCAAAAGCTTTCTAAAGTTTTCTGGTTTTCTAAACCTTGAAAACAAAAGTATGCTATTCATCTTTTTCATTCCCTTCTCCTTTTGCCAAAAAGAATTCGCCTAGGAGTAACTGCCTGAATTCTTTTTGTGTCTCTCTTCTCCCTTTTCCAAAAGAACGAAAGACTAACCGCCTGAATTCTTTTGTGTCTCCCTTCTCCCTTGTCAAAGAATTCAAAACGACACAATCTGAGAATTCTGCTAAGCTAATCTGCTGGCTTAGTGAGCCATCCACTGAGCGAACCATTGCTTGGCTGAGCGCGAGGAAGAATCTAGAAGATGGATGAGCTGCACGTGTTCGCTGAGCGAGGGCTCATCCCGCTAAGCACACCGCTTGAGTCCATCTGCTGAGCAAGAAAACGCGCGCTAAGCCGAAATTCACTAATGTGCGCTAAGCGGTCCAGAGTTGTGCTAAGCGCGTAAGCACCAACAAGGCCACCTATTTAAGCCTAAAATCAGAAATAGGAGGGGATTTTGGCCATTTTTCTCGAAGAGATTTTGCATGTGAGAGATTCTAGAGAGAGAAGGGTCCGAGTCCAGAGAGTTTAGAGAGATTTTGCTGTGTGAAGACTTGTAGTGAATGGAGCTTGAAGAGGAAGTCGTCCTGAGAGCTTGAGATGAGTTTGTGAGTGATTGTGAGGTTCTAGAGGTGGAGGAGACATCCTCACCGCTTGTATTTCTTCAGTCCTTCATTTTTCTCTTCTCTTTGTTGTAAAGGAAGCTTCCTAGTTATGGAGAGCTAAATCCTCTATTGGTTCTTCCTTGTAGGTACTTGATGTAAATACCTGTATATCTATTTAATGATGTTTTATGTGTTCTCTGTTCTATCAGTACGTCATTTCAGTGTGTTTTTGCCTTGATCATGTAGATGCATGCTTTGTTAGGATCATTTAACAGTGGAAATTGGTCTGATTCTTAGAACTTGATAGGATAGGGCTAGTTTATCGTATTATCACGAGGGATCGGGGTACAATAACCTAGTTGTTTGTATGTTTGTCTTAATGCGGTTCTGGTCAAGTTTAGTCCAACAAGAGGAATTTGAGGATGATGCTTGCTCAGGATTAGGCTAGACTGTCATGAGGAATCAGGGTTTAGCATTTCAGGAGACACCATAGAACACATGAGCATTGTTAAGTAGAGAATATCCTTTTAAGATCAGGCACCTAATAGGAAGACCAACATGTTGTCTACTTGTCTTGATACATCATTACTTGTAGGATTTTCCTCTTAATAGTTAGTTTACATATTTGTTCATAGTCCACACATCTCTTTTCATACTAGACACCTATTCACTGAATATAGCTTTACCAAGTAACACAAGTTCTCCGAGAGTTTGATACTCGGTTCTTACTGTTTTTTATACTACTTGCGTGATTTGGTGCACTTGTCAGGTTCAAACATGCACCGGATCGCATAAGTAGTATAAAACGGTAAGAATCGAGTACCGAACTCTCGGGGAACTTGTGTTACTTGGTAAAACTATATTTAATATAAAGGTGTCTTGTATAAAGAGATATGTGTAAACTAACTATTAAAAAGGAAAATTATGTGAGAAATGATGTGTAAAGACAAGTACATAACGTGTTGGTCTTCCTATTAGGCGCCTGATGTTATAAGGATATTCTCTACTTAACAATGCTCATGTGTTCTATGGTGTCTCCTGAAATGCTAAACCCCGATTCCTCGTGATAGTCTAGCCTAATCCTGATCAAGCATCATCCTCAGATTCCTCTTAATGGACTAAACTCAACCAGAACCACATTAAGACAAACATACAAACAACTAGGTTACCATACCCTGATCCCTCGTGATAATACGCTAAACTAGCCCTGTCCTATCAAGTTCTAAGAATCAGACCAGTTTCCACTATTGAATGATCCTAACAAAGCACGCATTTACCTAATCAAGGCAAAAGCACACTGAAATGACATACTGATAGCACAGAGAACACATAAAACATCATTAAATAGATATATATGTATTTACATCAAGTACCTACGAGGAAGAACGAACAGAGGGTTTAGCTCTCCATATCTGGGAAGCTTCCTTTACAAAAAAGAGAAGAGAAAAATGAAGGATTGAAGAAATACAAGTAGTGGGGATGTCTCCTCCACCTTTAGAACCTCACAATCACTCACAGACTCATCTCATGCTCTCAAGATGGCTTCCTTTTCAAGCTCAGTTCTCTGCCAGTCTTCGCACAACAAAAGCTCTCAAAACTCTCGGGAGCTTGGACCTTTCTCTCTCTAGAAATCTCTAAACATGCAAAAGCTTTGAGAATTTCCTAAACTTCCTCTCCATTTCCGATTTCAGGCTTAAATAGGTGGCCTTGTTGGTGCTTGCGCGCTTACCACAACTCGGCTCCCTTTGCGTGCATAAGTGAATTTCGGCTTGGCGCTCATCTTCTCGCTCAGCGGATGCATGCAAGCGGTGCACTTAGCGGGATGAGCCCTCGCTTAGCGCATGTGTCCAACTCATCCTTCTTCCAGATTCTTCCTCGCACTCAGCTGCAGGAGTGGTGTGCTCAGCTAATGGCTCACTAAGCCTACAGATTGGCTTAGCAAGAAGCTAAAAATCAACACTTCACAACTTTGCCTAATTAACCTGAAATTGAAAGGAAATGATTATTAAATACACAAAATGGGAGTACTAAGTATTTATTACCTATATTTAACAAAAAGTAATTACAACACTACAAAATAACCATAAATGGGAGAAGTTAGATACAATTTTCATAGATTTCTTACACAAAAGTTAGTCGTATTCATCGACTAACAATCATCTCTTGAATAGATGTCCTAATGATTGCCTTTCAAAAAGCCCATATTAAACCCTAAACAGAAACACTTGAAAACATTTTTCCCTTTTTCTCAGAAACATTCTTCATCTTTAACCTCTAAAACTCAAACCCTAGCCTAGATACTTCTTGATGTCCTCTGAGCACTCACTTGAAGAAGAAATCATCCTTACCATGGAGATTACCACCATCTATACAAACAATGAACCATCCATCCATGTAGAACACTTCTTTGACATTATTAAGTTAGAGAAAGTAGGTCTCAAACTCAATAAGACTATATTGTTTTGTGGAGCATGACTATACTTCAATGAGCGGCGAACCATCTACCTAGAGCTCATCAGGATGTGGTGGAGAAACATTGAGTTCACGAAGGCAATGCTTATCTTGAAGAATGGGAACAAGCTTATAATTCTCATATGACTAGAGCTTTGTACAAGGAGAATGCATAGAAAGTTGGAGACTAGAAGATGATAGTCTACAATCTTATATGTGAAAGGGCAAAGATTTGGGCAAACATCCTCAATAAGAATGTTCTCCATAAGGCTAGTTTGAAGACAACTCTCTCAGACTTACACAAGTTTGTTCTTTTTTCACCAAATGGAAAATCTTTCATTTGATTTTTTCGCACACAATAAATATTAACATCCTACACAATTTAAGGGGTTTGGAAGGGTTGGACATTATATACTATGCAACTTTTATGCACAAGATACTCTGGGATTAAGGAGTCTAACATGTGATTGAAAGGATGGACAAGGACTCCAAAAACACTATTATAGTCAAGGGTTTTGTTGTTGATAAGTAGCATAAGTTCAACAAAACAAACCTGAAGACTATGAAAGTTGTGATTGACTTAGCCCTGAAAGAAGTTCCTTAAGAGGACAAGGAAGTTATCAACAAAAGAAAGCAGGAGAGGCTAGCCAAAGCCATGAATAATGAAGATAAGGACCTAAACAACTTTGGCATTACCAAAAAGGTTCACAAGATCATGAGTGAACAACAAAAGAAGAAAAAGACCAGAAAACAAACACAAAGGGAAGAAGAAAAGGAAGAAAGAACAAAAATAAAAAGAAGTAAGAGCAAACTTGATGCAATCCTGCCACAAAGGGAAGAAGAAAAGGAAGAAAGAACAAAAATAAAAAGAAGTAAGAGCAAACTTGATGCAATCCTGCCTCGTAAGGGCATTGGATAGAAGACTCCAAGTAAATTGGGCCAAAGATCCAAGGGAAGGCCCTAGGGTTCTCATGAGCCTTAGGGTAGATTTCGGGCCCATGGGCTAAGTAGGAGCCCGCTTATCTATGTAAATATTAGAATAGGTTTTCCCTTCTTTTGGGCCTTGTATTTTGGCCATTCTTGTATTATAGGTTTTTAGCCTTGTATTTGAGGGCTTTTTGGGTAGTCTTTGTAGTAGGGACTTTTTTTTGTATTTTCATGTATTTTGTCAAGGAGGTGAGCTTAGTTTTTAGATGGGTGTGTGTAGCTAAGCTCTAGCTTCTCAAGGAAGCTTCTTAAGGAGGTGAGCTTAGTTTTTAGATGGGTGTGTGTAGCTAAGCTCTAGCTTCTCAAGGAAGTTTTCTCAAGGAAATTTTCTTAAGAAAGCTTCTCAAGGAAGCTACCTAGTCTATAAATAGAAGCATGTGTAACACTTGTTGTAACTTTGATGAATGAGAGTCTTGTGAGACACAACTCAAAGTTTAACTTCTCTCCCTTTTTCTTCCTTCCATTTCGTGCTCCCCGCTCTCTCTTTCTCTCCCTCTTTCTTTTCCTCCATTGAAGCATCCTCTCCAAGCTTCTTATCCAAGGCTCATCTTGGTGATGAAGCTCCTTCTTCCATGGCTTATTCCCTAGTGGATGGCGCCGCCTCTTACCTCTTCTCCTTTGTCTTCTGCTGCATCTCCATGGTGGAAAATCACCATTAAAAGACCTAATTGAAGCTCAAAGATCCAGCCTCCATAGAAGCTCCACAAGAAAGCTTCCATCAAGTGGTAATCAGAGCACAAGAGCTTCAAGTAGGTGCTCCTTAAACCTCCATTAAAATTTCTTGAGAAAACTAGATTTGATTTTCTATGGTTCAAATTTCTTGTTCTTGTTCTTGAACCATGAATTGTGTTGAGTTTAGGTTCCTTTGAGATTTGTCTTGATATTTTATGTGGCTGAAACCTAAACCATAAAATTCTTACAAAAATATTAAAGTAGAAGAAAACCTCAAAAATCTAGAGTGACTTGTTCACCTATTGTAGTTTTGTAATAGAAGTCATGTCTAGTCATGAAACTTGTCACATAAGATTTCTTATGTTGTGCTGAATTTTATTTTCTTGTTTCTTTGTCTAACTCATTTGTTAATGAGTGTATGAAATTCTTTTGGCCTATTATTTTATTTGAGTCAAATCTTTCATGTTAATTAGTCCTTAACATGTTCATGCAAAATTCTTAGAGTCTTTGATTGTGAACCTTTTCTTGAACTTTTAGGTTTCCTTATGATTGTGTCTATTGTGAATTTGAGTTTTGGTGATTGAATTGCTGGCTGAAATGTTGATCCTAAGTGAATATTGAACTCCTAAAACTGTGGTAAAAAATCCTAGTGAGTTCAACATACATAGGAAGGTTGAAAGTAAGCTCAAGGCAATCAATATACCATGCTTAAAAAAAAATCGCTGGTGCTGGCAGCTTGGACATACAAAGTTGTAAAAATTACTGAGAATTGGTTACTTTGAATTTTGAGCTGAAATTTTTACTGAATTTGATAGACATCTGGAAAAAAGTTATAAAAAAAGAACCAAGTTATTTGGATAAAAGGAAAAAATACTAAAAATCACCCAAGTTGGCAGAAAAATCAGTATCCAGGAAAAAAAAAGTGAAAGGGAAGTGTGATTCTTGTTTTGGCTCAAAATTTATTCTATAATTGGTGCCTATGTTATACCAATCTTAGTTCCGAAATTTCAATTGAAAATTACTGTGAAAACAAGTGCCAAAGCTAGAGGTTTGTTGAGTCTTTTTTTATAGTTTTTTTTACTCTACTCTAGAGCCATTCTAAGTTTCTCTTTGAGTCCTAGCTTGCTTCTATGTCCTTGTCATTGCTTTAAGTGTTGAGTAATCCTTGAAAAATTGTCTTGTTAAAACTCCATTGGTTTAGTATTCATTTCATTTTTTTTGGTCTTTGGTTATTGCTTGTCTCTTTGTTTCCTTCTTTGTGGGTTGCCATATAGGGTATTGATATCCAATGTGCCCGCCTTCCTTGAAGAATTTGAGTCAAGAAGAAAGGTGCCAGCCACCTTAAGAGCTATTGGACTAAGAAGCACTTCAAATTGAGTGAATCACCAAAGAGAGAACAACCACCAAAATTCAGGACCATTTTGTAATTTTGTAATTTGCAATTTACTTACCTTCATTGCTTTCGAGTTTTGTAACAAAAAGACCTTTCATTGAAAGTGTGTTGGGAGCCTCCAATAGGTTACCAAACTTCCATTTGTGTGTAATAATTTTAGGCAATTTTTCCTTAGGATAGTGAGTGTTTTGTTGGGAACCTTGAATGTGGTCATCCAAACACTCTTAGGATTCGCCTAGTTTACATTTCTTGCTTACTTTCATAGCTTATTTCCTTTACCTTCCATTGTCAAACCGCCTAGATAGATTTCCTTTTACCAATTAGTTTTTTATCTTATCTTTCACACCTCTTTTAGTGTTTATTTTGGCTAGTTTCAACCATAGCTTCTTTTACCTTTTGTTTTCAAACCTCCAACAAGAAAGAACCCCAACTTAGGAACCAACATGAGTCATCATTCATCTAGTGTTAATGGAATTGGTACTAGTCATAAAGACCCTTTATCTAGAATCTTAGATGAGTTGAGTTCCCTCAAGTTATGGAAAGAAAAACAAGAGAGAAAAGAAAAAAGAAAAAAAAGAGTGGAAGAAATAAGTCAAGATGAAAGAAAGAAAATAAGAGAGGAAGAAAGAAGAAAAATAATGAAAGAATTGAAAAGAGAAAAACATTCCTCCTATAGTAGTCATAACTCTTGCAAGAGCCTAAGTGAAGAACTTCGTGACTATTACGAAGGAATGCATAGGTCACATCTTAGACCTCACTCCCATAGAAGAGAAAAGGAAAGAAAGCCTTAAGAGGCTAACATTAACCTCCCATACTTCCATGGGAAGGACAATGTAGATGCTAACTTAGATTGGGAAATAAGAGTAGAGCAACAACTTAAAAAGAAGTCTACGTCAAAATCTTATGGCTCTCACACTTATCCAAAGAAATACCAAGGTCAAGGCATCTTAGGGGTGACACCTTCTAAGCCCAAAGATGGTAAGGGGAATACAATAGAAAAGCAAGCCCTTAAGGCTGGTATGCAAGAGAAGACTAGCTCTATAAAGTGCTTTAAATGTCTTGGAAGAGGACACATTACTTCTCAATGCCCCACCACAAAACCCATGATTATGAGGGGCCAAGACATTTATAGTAGTCAAGATGAGGCTACTACTTCACCTTCCTATAGTGAAAGTGAAGAGGCAAAAGGGGAAGAATCTAGGGAAGAAATCTACCCCCAAGAATAAGGACAACCATTAGTGGTTAAAGAGAAGTGTAAGGAGGTAAGTGTCTCCTCCAAGAGGTAAGATAAGAAGGAAACTCATTTTATACTAAAGACAAACATTGAAGAAACTTTCCCTCTTAGACAACCTCCACATTTTCTCTTTTGTAAAAAGACACTTGCTAGCATTTCCACACCTCTTGGGCTTGAGGTTATTCCTTAAGTAAAGAAGTTGTTGGATGAGGGTTTGGTTCGTAAGAGCTTAAATCCTTGTGCTTTGTTGGTGCCCAAAATGGGTATTATTAGGCACCACATCCCTAAAATAAGTGATATGATGAATGTGTTGAGTGTTGCAACCCTCTTTTGTAAAATCACACATGCACCCAACATCGTCATAATTCGTGTACATAGGGACTCATTAGGTAGGTTTGTTCTTATATTTGGTTTTAATACAAACCTAGGTGCTCATATGGGATACCTTAGGTTTGTTGTACTTTTTTGTAGGAATAATCAACACCAAAATACAAAAAAAGGTACATTTTCTTGCATTACTTTTCTTATTTTTTTAAATAGTGATCAAGGGGTTCCCACGGACCCTAAGAGAATAAAGGTAATTCCTGAGTGGCCCACTCCACCAAGTATAAGAAAAATTTGGGGCTTCCATGACTTAACAAACGTTTACAAAAGATTTGTCCCATATTTTTCTATACTTCTAGCACCACTCATTGACTTGGTGAGGAACCATGTTCCTTCATGGGAAGATGCCCAGGAAATGGGTTTTTAGACCTTACCTTACTTCAACATACCAAACACCACTAATACATATGTTTTTGTTTTTTTTACAGGTGTCATGGGAAGGAGCCCAGAGTATGAAGAACCTCGGGATTTGAGGTCAAATACTTTCCAAGGTGGAAAGAATGATGCAATCCTACATCATAAGGGCATTGGATAGAAGACTCCAAGTAAATTGGGCCAAAGATCCAAGGGAAGGCCCTAGGGTTCTCATGAGCCTTAGGGTAGATTTCGGGCCCATGGGCTAAGTATGAGCTCGCTTATCTATGTAAATATTAGAATAGGTTTTTCCTTCTTTTGGGCCTTGTATTTTGGCTATTCTTGTAGTATAGGGTTTTAGCCTTGTATTTGAGGGCTTTTTGGGTAGTCTTTGTAGTAGGGACTTTTTTTTTTGTATTTTCATGTATTTTGTCAAGGAGGTGAGCTTAGTTTTTAGATGGGTGTGTGTAGCTAAGCTCTAGCTTCTTAAGGAAGCTTATCATGGAGGTGAGCTTAGTTTTTAGATGGGTGTGTGTAGCTAAGATCTAGCTTCTCAAGGAAGTTTTCTCAAAGAAGCTTCTCAAGGAAGTTTTCTTCAGAAAGCTTCTCAAGGAAGCTACCTAGTCTATAAATAGAAGCATGTGTAACACTTGTTGTAACTTTGATGAATGAGAGTCTTGTGAGACACAACTCAAAGTTCAACTTCTCTCCCTTTTTCTTCCTTCAATTTCGTGTTCCCCCCTCTCTCTTTCTCTCCCTCTTTCTTTTCCTCCATTGAAGCATCCTCTCCAAGCTTCTTATCCAAGGCTCATCTTGGTGGTGAAGCTCCTTCTTCCATGGATTATTCCCTAGTGGATGGCGCCGCCTCTTACCTCTTCTCCTTTGTCTTCCGCTGCATCTCCATGGTGGAAAATCACCATTAAAGGACCTCATTGAAGCTCAAAGATCCAGCCTCCATAGAAGCTCCACAAGCAAGCTTCCATCAAAACTGGTATCTTTAACGTATGCACAAAGAATCCCTTTGGCATTCTTTACTGGTAACTCTCAAAATCAACCATCATCTACTTCTTCTGGTAAAGTACAAGGAAAACCCCTCCCCAGAAAATCCATTCCCATCTTTACTCCAAAATGGACAAGATATGACTATGAGCACACACTATCTGAAGCTTACAAGGCTCTCTCCTTAGATGTTATAGTTCATCTCGAGTCTCCTTAATGGACACATAAGATTTTTCCAATGTAATTAAGATGCAACCACACTGGATGGCTACTGGAACACAATAGTGCGTACGTCCATCAATAGAAGTATCACCTGAAAACTCTTTGGGAAAATCTTATGAAGTCAAAAGAGAGAAACAACAATTGAAACAAAATTCTCAAGAATGGATCCTTCTCAAGAAGTAACACCTCCAAAGGTTGAGTATTAGAAGAAGGTAAACATTTGGACACCCATAACAAAGCTTCTACCTGTTAATCTAGTTGATCTTAATATCACCACTTCTGAGTACTCCATGTTGGGTGGACTACATGCCCAAATGAACACACGCAATCAAGCAATTGAATGTCCTCCTGGTTTACACATATCCAAGGCCACTTACATCAAGATCATTGCAAATAAAGTATGCCCTCTTCTACCCATTTTGGATGCAACTAAGAAGAAAGGATTCAAACTCTATCACTATGTTGAAATGCCTATTAGGTAGATGAAGGTAAAAGTGCTAAAAATTCCCAAAAATTGGAGCTTTCTCATTAGTGGCAAGAAGCTGATTCAAGATCTAGATCTGTATGATGCAAAGACATCTTGAAATCAGATAGTATGGAATGATACTTTAAAGGCTTCATTGTCTAGATAGTATAGAATGAAACTTTAAGTGTTGCGCCCTGTCAAGACATATCACTTTAATGATGCTTGTGTGTGTTTCACTAAGGATCCTGGCAACTATGCCTTCATCACTAGGTTGGCAAACTCTAGGTGTTTTATTCTTTAAGCATTTTGCTTCGCTATATATATGTGTGTGTGTGTGTGTGTGCTTCGCTATATATGTGTGTGTGTGTGTGTGTGTGTGTGTGTGTGTGTGTGTGTGTGTGTGTGTGTGTGTATGTATGCTTTTTTACGTAACTCATAATCATGCTTTACCATCACTATCTTTGAGTGTTTTTGAATCATTGTATTCATTCAAACTTATGGTTTTGAAACCAGGAGTTACTTAGTATTAAGCAATACTTGGATATTCTTAGATTTAGGGGGAGTCTAAGGGTGTGTCAGGAGTGGTATAGAGAATACTTGTATAGTCAGAACTGGTAGGATAGCATACTTGATTATAATCAAAGTTATGATCAGTGGAACACTTTACAGTTGTGTAAAGGAAAACTGGATGTAGTTGTGTTTGAGTGAACCGATATAAACCAAGTGTTTTTACTTTTCTCTTAAGTTGTTTGTTTAAGTATTATTTGTAGCTTATCTGGACACACTTGCTCACCAAGTGTTTATTTAAGAAACCTTTGTGAAAACCTTGTTTACTTGTTACTAGCCAATCAAACACTATTTTTTTAATCAAAATTGTTTTTCAACTCAGGGAACGACACTGTTTGTATCTGTGTTTCTTAACTTTGTGATAAAAAAGTATTTTTTTGAAAAAAATATTATCTTTGATAAATACACTATTCAACCCCCTTTGGTAATCGATTACGACTTTTGGTAATTGATTACAACAACCTTGTTCTATGGTAATTGGTTACATGGGTTGGTATTCAATTACCAGACCCTAAAACATGAAATTTTCAAGATAACAAACATTATAGGCAATAAAATGGATTAGGAATCTAAGTCATAGAGGTAAGTCCTAATTTTCTTCTAATAGCAAAGAAACTTTCTTTGGAAAAAAGGTTTTGTAAAGATATTAGCCAATTGATTCTTTGTGTCAACAAACTCTAATATACAATCCCCTTTTTGAACATGATCTCTAAGGAAGTGATGCCTTATTTCAATATGTTTTGTTCTAGAGTGCAAAATAGGATTTTTGGATAGATTGATTGCACTCGTATTGTCACAACAGGTAGGAATATGATCAAGCACTAAGCCATAATTAGAGAGTTGTTATCTCATCCAAAGGATTTGTGCACAATAACTTCCAGTAGAAATATATTTTGGTTTTGCAGTTGATAAGGCAAAACTATTTTGTTTTTTGCTATGCCATGATACTAGAGCAAAACCAATAAAATGACAAGTTCCACTAGTGCTTTTCCTATTGGTTTTGCATCTAGCAAAATCAGAATCAAAGTATCCAACTAAGTTATAAGAAGAATTCTTAGGATACCATAATCCTAGATTTATAGTGCCTTATAAATATCTCATTATTCTTTTAACGACACTTAGGTTAGATTCTTTGGGATTGGCTTGATATCTTGAACACGTGCAAAGACTAAACATGATATTTGGTCTACTTATTGATAAATAAAGAAGAGATCTGATCATACCTCCATATTTCTTTATGTCTACTGATTGACCGAATTCATCATTATCCAAATAGCAAGTAGTGCTCATAGGGGTGGCCATTTGTTTAGCATTTTCCATCCCAAACCTGTTAAGCAATTCTTTGCAATATTTTGCTTGACTAATAAAGATTCCATTTTTGGTTTGCTTTATTTGTAGTCCAAGAAAGAAATTCAACTCACCCATCATGGACATTTCAAATTCACCTTGCATATCTTTAGAGAATTCTTTGCACAACGGATCATTAGTAGAACCAAAGATTATATCATCTACATAAATTTGAACTAACAAAATATCATGTTTTTTCTTTTAATGAAAAGTGTGGTATCAACCTTTCCTCTTGTAAAGCCTTTTTCTAAAAGAATTTTTCTCAATCATTCATACCAAGCCCTAAGGTCTTGTTTTAAACCATACAAAGCTTTTTTTCAATTTAAAAACATGATTGGGAAAAATCTGAATTTTCAAATCCAGGAGGTTGATCAACACACACTACTTCTTGAATAAAACCATTTAAAAATGCACTTTTAACATCCATTTGATTTTGAAATCAATTATGGATGCAAAGGCTAGTAAGATTCTAATGGCTAGTAATCCAACCACTGGAGCATAAGTTTCTTCATAATCTATTCCTTCTTCTTGGTTATATCCTTTAGCTACTAATATACTTTTATTTCTAATAACTATTAACTACTCCATGTTCATCCAATTTGTTTCTAAATACCCATTTAGTTCCAATAATTGGATGATCATTAGGTCTATCAACTAATTCCCAAACTTGATTTCTTTCAAATTGATTTAATTCCTCTTGCATAGCAATAATCAAATGTTCATCAATTATGGTTTCATTTATGTTTTTGGGTTCAATTAAAGAGAAAAAAGCCATACTATTGCATGCATCTTTAAGAGAGTGTCGAGTTGTTACCCCTTTTGAGATGTCACCTATGATATTATCAAGAGGATGATACCTTGAAGTTCTCCACTCCTTTGGAAGATTCACATTTGTTTGATTTTCTTTGAATTGAGAGTCTCCACTATTTCCATCTTCTTTGCCTTTGTGACCTTTTTCATGAGTATGCATATCTTCTAAAGAATCTGTAATATCACCAAGTATTTCCTTTCTTGGCCTTATAGGGTTAGTCTCGTAAAAAACAACATGAATTGATTCTTCAATAATTATAGTTCTTTTATTATATACTCTAAAAGCTTTACTATTCAAAGAATAGCCAAGAAATATACCTTCATATGATTTTGCATCAAACTTGCCCCAATTGTCTTTCCCATTATTTAACACAAAGCATTTGCATCCGAAAATATGAAGATAGAAAATATTTGGTTTTCTTCCTTTGTATATTTCATATGTTGTTTTCTTTAAGATAGGTCTAATTAATGCTCTATTCATTATATAGTGTCATACCCTGATTTCGTCCGAGGATCATCTGTTTGTTGGGATGGGACCCTCGCTTAATCACTTTGAGGTACTTTGATTCCCATCGTTAGGCAATCCGTGAAGTTCTGCGACATGTCGGGGGTTGAAAGAACGTGTTAAGGTGCAATCCGTAAAGTTCCGTAACATTCCGGAAGCCAAAGAAGGGATGATTGTGTAATCCGTAAGGTTTCATGACATTACGTAAAGAAAACAAGTATCGTTACGTAATTCGTAAAGTTCCGTAAGGTTATGAAAAAAGAATCAACAAAAAAGGGCAGAGGGTGTATTTAGTAAACAAGGGGTACAAATAGCAATCAGGACCACTTGGGGCTTCCAGGATCTTCCAATAGAAGGTGGTGCCTTCTGGTGGAAGCAACCTAGCTTGCCTGGGCGAGCTGGGTGGCAACCACCTCCCTCTTTTCCCCTATAAATAGGGGGAGGAGGGCAGAACAAAAATGCTCAACTGTCCTATCTGAGATTCACTTAAAATTAGTGAGAAAAATTGTTTCCGTGAAGAAAATCCAAGCCGAGGCGCTTCTGTAATGCTTCCGAGACGTTTTCGTGGGTGATTTCGCGAAGGTTTTCCACCGTTCTTCATCGTTCTTCGTTCGTTCTTCGTCGTTCTTCGGTTTTCAACCGGTAAGTCCCAAAATCGAACTTTTCAATTCATTCTATGTACCCTTAGTGGTCCCCACTTGTTTCGCGTGCTTTTATTTTTATTTCATTTACTTTCCGTACCCCATTTTGACGTGCTTTAGTCATTTATTTAAGTCATTTTCTCGCCTAATAAAAAATAAAATAAATTTCCACCGATCATTTGAATTATAACATATTTTACTTTCTGTTAAAATGAAATCCGACCGTTCTGTCATGCCATAACCACGTTTAAAACCAAAAAGAGGCAAAATAATAATATAATAATCAAAAAAATATCTTTTAATAGAATAATCAAAAAATCTATCGGATGTTTTTCTTTGGGATTTTTCTTTCTTAATCGAATTGACTAATAACCAAAGTGAAACTAAGGCTAAAATCAATTCATAAATCAAACTTTTGTCATCACCTAAAAAGCCATTTTTAAGGTCCAACGCCTTGAAATGGTCTTTTCCGCTTTTATTGGTTAAAAAGTGGATTTCTAAAGCCTAGAATCAACACGTAGCTTTGTCACCTCTTTCAAAAAAAAAACAAGAGATCATTAATCGTCCAATGCCTTAATGTTTTCTCTCCTTTCAAAAGAATCGAAAGTTTGTTTAATGGTCCAACGCCTTAAATGACCTTTCCTTCAATCAAAAAAATATATTGCAAAAAAAAGGATAAAAATAAATTAACCAACGTTTAGTTTTCAAAGAACTACGTAGGTTTGATTTCCTTATCTCAATTGAGGAATACGTAGGAGCAAGGGAAACACCCTTGTCGACCACAAAAAGATAAAAAATATTAAAAGGCATAAAAAGACATAAGAACGTAAAAAAGGGAAGATAACACAAATTGAAGTCATATTCGCACACTTGATTAAAGGTTGTCGTCCTTTGTGACGGATGCGTGGGGTGCTAATACCTTCCCCATGCGTAAATACAACTCCCGAACCTTTCACTTAAAGTTTCATAGACCACGTCTTTTCTGGTTTTTCCGACGTTTTCCTCAAACAAAAGTTGGTGGCGACTCTGCGTGTATTCCTTTCTTGGAAGACGCACCCGTGAGCCGCGCGTCGCCCACCCGCTGAAGGGTAGGTTGCGGCAGTTGGCGACTCCACTGGGGACGATTGTTAGAGAGTTAGGCCAATCAATCAGTGTGTTTTCTTTACTATGACTTCCCTTTGTTCTTCTTCTTTTTCTTATGTTCTTGTGTATATAAACTCTTTTGATGCTTTTAGTGTGATTTAAAATGTATGCATGAGGTAAATATTTATTCATTTGATGCACACAAACACCAACACTATTTGCACACACGGTGAGTTGAAAAAAGGGCCCTATACCCGGGTTTGTGGGAACATAAGGAGTGGAGGTGAATCTGTGATCATGCTAGGTCTCCGACTTGCTTGATTACAGTGAACCCTCATCTAGAGTTTTTCTCTTTGATAACATATTGTTGCTAGTAGTCCCTACTGCTGCAATATGTTCTTTGAAGGGGATTATACCTCTAGAGGCCATCAAGAGAGATATGACCACCTTGGGAATTATCACTAAAAGCCCTTTTAGCTCCCTCCCATGTAGTCAAATGTCGTGTACCCTTTTGATTATATTTGTTTGTGAATATTGTCGTATGATGTACATCCCCATGTTGTGCCTTTCGCATATGCATCATGCACGGGTTCCGTCTTGATCCCCTCTCTTTGGCAAACCAACGGAGGGTCCGTGTCACCTTAAATACATACGTCGGGCACCGTGCTACCCCAAGACGTTGTATCTAAGAAGGAGACAATTTCCCGGGCTCCCGTATTCATAAATTGCATCTGTGTCATATGCATTTGTTCATGCATTCATCCATTCCACCCATGATAGATGTCAGAGTTTTGATTCGCATTGGGTTTTTGTTTCACTTTAGTAAAACATGGGAACAAATCAAACTGGAAAAAGGTTTTATCAAGTCAAGATTAAGGGCCTAGACATCACCAGCATTAAGGAGTTGGGGCGGTTAATGGGACCTCTCCAAATGCAAGCCTTCCGCAAGGCGTACGGAAAGATTTTAGATTTGACCATAGCAGAGATATCCATAGAAGCCGTTGTATCACTCACCCAATACTATGACCAGCCTTTGAGATGCTTCACGTTTGGAGACTTCCAATTAGTATCGACTGTCGAAGAATTTGAGAAGATTCTAGGATGTCCTCTTGGGGGAAGGAAACCGTATCTTTTCTCTGGGTTTCTTCCCTCCTTGAGCAAGACTGCAGTTGTGGTCAGGGATTCGGCAAGAGAGTTGGATCGTGTAATGCAAACTCAAAATGGAGTGGTGGGCCTACCACGAAAGTACTTAGAAGGCAAGGCAAAGGATATGGCGAATCAAGAGGAGTGGGTCCCGTTTATGGACGTATTAGCATTGCTAAACGTGGACAGTTTGGTGGACCTAGCCGCAATTGATGCTTTCCTTGCATATCACTATAGCAAAGAAAGCTCGGTGGTAGCTGTCTTGGCGAACTTGTTTGATACATTTGACCGAAGGTGCGAAAAGAGTAGCACACGGACCATCTCTTGCTTGCCCATTCTTTGTGTATGGTTGGTTTCGCACCTGTTCCAACAAGACATAAGGCATCCATGTCTGCTCCGAAGCCATCGCTCGTGTGTCGAAAAGAGAAGAGTAGATTGGGACCAACTCTTGGTTGGGATAGGAGGTAGAACAATCAGTTGGTTTCCTCGATGGAAGGAAGGAAAGGAGGGAGTCCTTTTCTCATGTGGGGAGTACCCAAACATTCCATTGGTAGGGACGAGGGGTTGTATTAACTACAATCCCATACTTGCTATAAGACAGTTAGGGTACCCCATGAGGGGAGCACCGACAGAAGAGAGCCTCTCTCCTTTCCTTGTGAGAGATTTCGATGCACAAAGTTTCAAGATTATACAAAGAGTCCATAAGGCGTGGGAAAGCCCGTTAAGGAAAGATAAAGAACTTAGGGGCATTCGTAATGGCATCATCGGTGGTTATCATGAATGGTTGAAAGTTCGTACACGAGGGTTAGATTGGCTCTCTAAGTTAAAGATTATCGATGAAGAAAACTTCGAAGCTCCAGAAGAGGATGAAGAAGTCCGGGCTCTAAAAACCGAACTAGGAAAAGCAAGACTTGCCAAAGAAAAATTCAAGTTGGTCGCTACAGACGTCCGAAAAGAGTGTGCCGGGTTACGAGAAGAAAATGCAGCTACCGCAAGAGCCCTTGAACAAGA